>NW_019268517.1:11133086-11150690 GCF_002738365.1 Cucurbita moschata
AAAAAAAAAAAAAAAAAAAAAAAAAAAAAAAAAAGGTTCCATTGAATATAAACAGAGCGAGAGAGAGAAAGGGGGACTGACCATAGTATCTGAAGCTCCCTATGAAACTTGTCCAAGTCGTCGGAAGTAGACAAGATGGGCTTCTTTACAGCAACTCGTTTACCATCCAACCTTCCTTCATACACAGTGCTCTCCGCCCCTGCGTGACCATTACATGAATCCAATCTGTCAACAAGGCGTTGAGTGAATGAAAAGGATGACGATTCAGAGGTTACCTCGGGCAATTGGGGAGAGGAGCGAAAATGCGGAAGGTGGAAGATGAAGAGGAATGGATTTGCTGGAGCAGCAGCCCCTGATGCACGTATTTGGATCCCCAATTTGCAACCCCATCTCCGTTTTCAGGGGAGAAAATTTGAGGAAAGCCTCATTTTATAGCATTATTCATCCCTTCGTCAAACCTTTTGATGTGTTTATTTCAAGTATTTATTTATTCATTCAAAAATATTTTTAATTGTTTTGTTAAATAAGGAAGACTATTACACTCACATTTCCCCTCTCGTATTTATAATATTCTAATGATTTTCAGATATTTGGAATACTTTCTAAGCATTTTCTAGAGACAGAAATTAATATATAAAATATTTTAAATATCTTGCCTTTGTTTTTCGTTCTTATGCTAATAAATAGTGTATTTTTCGTAAGTGTGAGGATTTTGTTGTTCCTGGTTCTTCATGCCCGCATAGGAAGAAACTCAATGTGAGTCGAAAATATAGTATCTTATTGGGTTGATAAATTTAAATTAATCTTAATTTTATAAGGTAATATAAAAAATGGACAAAAGTCGACCTTATTGATTTGACAATGCCATGTAGAAGGCCGTCGTTGAACGAATAAAAGTTACTATGTGAATAACAGGCTGATCTTCCCCAAAGATAGCTCTTTGCCATATAGGATTGTAGTATGTTCCAAGGGTTGGGCTGCGATGGCTCTTTGCCTAACGAGATGGCGTAGGTGAGTTTGATTAATAATAATAATATTATTATTATTAGAATGAAAGAGAATGTTATTTGGCGACGTCTTGGAGTCTGCCACTGAAAGACAACCTTAGTGGATTCTACATCGGACGTCAGCGTTTCTTCCATGTTTTTTGTCCCATAATTATTGGCACGATCTCACTCACTCATTACCTATAAAAAAAAAAATTAAAAAGAAAAAAAAAAAAAGCAAAAAAGGAGGGCTCGAATCGGTTCTCTTCTTCTCCTCCATTTTCCATGCCCATTCCTCAGTTATGCTTCGTTAGCGGCTTGAAGCTTCTCGACCATGACAGGTGCAGGCATGCTAATGCCCAAACCCTCGTAGTTCTTTTGAACAATGCCTTCATTTGTTACAGGCAATTCACCGCCTTTCACTGCTTCTTCAACACCCTCTCCCACTTCCTTCTCTTTGCCTTCCTTGTACTTCCCCCACAAAACTGAGTACAGCCCCACTACAATCACCACTGCTCCAATTATCCTGAAATTATTAATCTTTAGGGTGAAAATTTTGAGTGAAAAAGTAACTTTTTGAGAGAGAAAAAAACAGAATGACTTTACCCTCCAACGTAAATCTTCTCAGCCAAGATGAGAGAGCCCATGAAAGCAACAATCACCATCAACAAAGGGCTAAAAGCTGTAACAAAAACTGGCCCTCTTGTCTTCATAACCAAGCCTTGCACATAATACGCCAACCCAGATGCCACAACGCCCTGCATTCACATTCAAAAACATGAATCACATGAAAATCACGCAAATTTTTACCGTGTAAGAGAGAGAGATTTTACCGCATAAGCGGCGGCGAGAAGGTTCATGTCCCAGCCGATGGCCCAGGCGGAGGGGCGGTGTTCCATAGCGAGGGTGACAACAATGGCCTGAAGGGTTCCCAAAAAGCAAACCATGGTGGTGAGAGAAAGATGGGCGGTGTATTTTCTCAAGGTTATGACTTGGAGAATGAAGAACCCCGCCCAAGCTAGAGTGGCTATGATGAGCAAAATTGAGCCTTTGATGAACTCTCCGTCGTGGTGGTGGTTGAGCGCAGCCGTATCCGCTGTCGGTGGTGAGTTCGGGTGGTGGGCTTGCTCGGTCCAGAAGAAGTTGATGACACTTCCTTTGTAAAATGTCATCAACATGGCTCCCATCACCGTCACTATTGTTCCAAACAACTTGGCTTGGCATCTCACTTTCCTCAAGTCCAGCTTCTCCATCCTGCAAAGGACTGCCATGATGAATGTCATCGAAGGAAGCATGTTGCTTATGGCACACGAGTACGTTGGGGATGTCATTTTCAGCCCGACGTAGTAGAAATTCTGATCGATCAGTGGCCTGTTGAGATCGACGTTATGAAATATACGAAAGATCGGATTAATGGGTGTTTGGAAAAACTATCGAGTTTTGATATACTAACCCAAGAAGAGCGAGAACAAACATCTGAATGAAAATCTTCCATGTAATCTTGGGTCTTACTTTCCTACAAACATGAATAGTACAGTACTAGGTGAGTAAGAAATGAGAATTGTTATATAAGCAAGAATGAATCTCAAAGATATGTACCTCTCGAGAACGAGAGCAAAAGGAGCCATGACAGCGGTGGCAAAGGCGTGGCGGTAGACGACGAGGACGTAATGGCTCATACCACGGTTGAGGGAGACGACGGAGATGATGTTCATCCCGGCGTAGCCGAATTGGAGGGAGATGACTGCGATGTAAGGCCTTGCATTTTGAAAGAAGCGGCCAAGGCATTCTATGAATCCCATTACTGTTATGCTAAAAGAGAAGAAGAGGAAGATGTATGTTAGTGTGTTTCTTAAGAGAAAATGGCCTGCAAGACTCCATATTTATAGGCCACTTCATGGGAGCTTTTTTTATTTATTTTCTGAAGAATAAATTAAATATTTGCTGATGCAAATATATGAATAGTGGGATATTTAACACATGACATTATTGGTTCATTTATTTATTAAAATCCAATATAAATAAGAATATGCTCATGTAAGCAACCACTCAAACAATCATACTATCCCATCTAGATCCTTTCATTTATGTTAACACTTGGCCACATATATTTATTTTTAAAAAAGTAAGGAAACAAAATGAATAAATATTTTTTTATTTGATGCGTTGCGTAACCAAAGATTGGAAGTTCATTTTCTCTGACGTATTAGAACTCAAGAGAAGAAAAGTAATTGAAATTTTTTTCGTTCCAATCCAACTCGACCCTATCCATGAATATGGTTGTGACACGTAGGTAGGACTTAAGTTATGAGTCTGGTATCATGAGGTGCACGTAATATATAATACGAATGTAATTGTATATTAAAAAAAGATAGGTAGATATCCATAGAAGAAGTGAGGTGGATAACATGCTTTAGATATAAAATATATGTATATATATGGTGGGATCCACTGTTGCTGCGTCGTCACCTTCTTTGTTTTAAGATATATAGATATTGAGTGAGGGCATAGAAAGATGAAGGAATGGGTGGTGGTGGGATGATTTGGTTTAGGTTTTGAGCCAATTGGTAGAATCTGGCACCCACACCAACACTCAGATTCGTTGAAGTGAACCAGTTTGGAGCCTTTGGCACCACCCTTGCATTGCAGGTGCACACGCCCACATCCCAGTGATCATTGCCTAATATGGGTGCGATTCAAAACGGAAATCAGGATGTATTGGTGTAGATAGTACCTTTTAAACGTACTTAATGTCTTTGGGATGAGTCTTATCAATTCATTCATGTACCATTATTTTATTCCGACGTTGCAATAACTAAAGATAATTGGCGTTTATTATATTGAAACTGACAATAAGAAGAACCATTCTAAGGAAAGAGTTAGTTAATCATTTTTCCTATTGAAGATTTTTGTTCTCTTATTACTCACTAACTACTCACTAACTGTAACAATCTAGACCCACCATTAGTAAATATTGTATTTTTTGGACTTTTTCTTTTGGGGTTTCCCTTGACGTTTTTAAAACACGTCTGTTAGGGAGAAGTTTCCACGTCCTTCCCCAACCGATTTGGGATCTCACACTAATGAAATTGGTAAACCTAAAGAGTTTGGGAGATTGTGGTAAGAAAGGATGATAAGGACAACAAAAAGTAGTACGAAATCCTAAGAAAAAAATTAGACCTTTAAATGGGTACCTCGGGTTAGGGTTTTGAAGTTTGATGATTTAAGATAAGTGTTGGAAAGACTTTGAAGTTTGATCGTTTAGATAAGTGTTGTCAGTTTCCAATATGTTTGGGACATATTATATGTTGTAAGTAATATGTTTGGACAAAGCTTTAAGCAAAATGAAAGGAAAACAAAAACAACGGTGGGAAGAAGCCTAAGGATTTGGTAAGTTTGATATTAAAATCTTGTTGTTAAGACAATATAATGTAAAAGAAATGACTAAATTTACAACAATCCAACAAAAGCAAGTTAATCAGCTTCAGCATCAGCATCAGGTTCGAATGGTGAGTGGAGCACCCAATGGAATGGAATGGAAAATAATGAGAAGAAATGGAAATCTAATCAGCTCCCAATGGCGATGACGTTGCCTTGTCTTTCCAATTACAACAATCTGCACTCAAACAACACTAACATATATCTGCTACTACTCATCTTGGTTTTTGCACCCAAAAGTTGTGGATGTTGTGCTGACGTGACTCAGCTACTACTCAACTTCCCAAATTCATGCACTTTACATTCAACCCCTTCTGCCTTCTACCTCCATGCGCGCTACTAGCCTGTCCATTCTTTGTCGGTGTCTCTCGTACATGTCTGGACCATGTCCCAGTTTCAATGGTGTCTCTCGTACATGTCTGGACCATGTCCCAGTTTCAATGTAGCGGATCATCCTCTTAAATCGAACCAATTAACTGACCACCAACAATTGGCTAAATAGACATGTTGGGAGTGAGAGAAGACATGAAAACAGTTGTGTAATGGGAACCCATAAGAGAAGACCATATGTTGAGGCAGCAATCCACGAGTATGTTGGAACAATCATTAGAGTTGTTGGTTTTCTTGGACAGAAGGGTCTGTAAGATTCCACTTGAAACAACCATACGTTGGCTTCAACTCAGGGTTTTTGATGTCTGTAATAACATCATTCTCCTCCAGGTTCAACTTGCTAAGTAAACATGTACGCTCCTCCCACGTTACTTAATTAAGGGGATATGAGGCATTTCGAAGAAGTCCAAAGTAAAGTAAGTCAACAATACCGTATCACTGTGGATAGTTGTGATTCCTAACATTTTTTTCTCTTTAAACACAACAAGAATCATCGCCATCATAAGAAAGGTAGGTTAAAAACCAGGTATATGTCTTTTTGGATTCATTATTATTATTCTTTCTTGTATGGGTTAGTTTGTGAAAGTGGAGTTAGGCCTCGCTTTTAATATGAGTGTGGTATCTCCTTTATGGGTTTTCACTACTTGGCTGTAAAGTAAACCACAATTGTGATGGATGAACATAACCCAAATGCTGCCAAAGTTTGCTTCATTTCCTTGTACAATATCTCAAAGACATGAATCAAGCTCGAGAAAGATGTCTCAAATTGCCATAAATTATTATTCATGAATAGTTTATGGTATAGTTTACACATAAATTATGGTCCTCGATTGATTTAACATAGGATGAAAACAATACTGGCATCCACTATCCTTCCCACCCAGTTAATTCCTTTCCAAAAGAACCAAGAGCTTTTCAAAAGGACCACGTTGATATGCTTAAAAAATGGGCTTACTCGGAGCCACTACTACCACTAAAGTTGATTAAACAAAACTGCCAGCTTTTAGCATTTGGGGTAGCGACAAACTTAAGCTCCATTCCCAATTTCGCTTTGTTTTTGCTCTCTTATTGTTTGGTTTTTGGATACGAAGGAGAAGAAATCTTGGTAATTTTTTCACCAACCCACGTCTGAGTAGGCGACAAACGATGTCGATTCTTGGCGTCCCACCTGATTTGCTTTTATCCAAAATTGTGTGATGTAATCATTACTTATTCTTCTCTTTCCATGTACCTAGCCGGCCACTATATTCTTTTTATATCCGGACTTCGCTGTTTCACATTACCACACTCCTAAATTTGTATTTTGAGAAAAGAGATGACGCGGAAAACCAGATTAGATACCAGGCATCCATCATACATGTTTGATGCTTAAATTAACTACTAGAGTCAGGTTAGCTTTAATTCTCTTTCTCGAGCCATCATAATAGCCTATTTGTAGTATTTTTAACTTAGAGTTTTCATATTTCTCAATGAGATTGGAAAATGTTGATTTGGGCCACCAAGAGTTCCCTCCATATCTATGCCTCCAAGTACGCTGAGGAGTGGACTGTCGTTTCTACTCTCTCGCGAGTAGCAACGAGTTAACAACGAGGATCTCTAATGAGTAGCAACTGAGTTACCAGCAAATTGCCAAATTGTTTGTCGTTTAAAATGGGTCATTTGAGGTTAGGAGAGTGATCACTTAGAAGGAGTTGGGAGGCCTTGTTCTTGGATTAATCATGGATTGATTAATCGCACACCTTAGTTTAGTGATTTTAATGTAAGGCCCGATCATTTTAATTTAAGGCCCATATGTACAAAGAAACAAAATAATAATATTGTTTTTTATTATCTGAAGTAAATAATTGATTCAAATTCCAAATTAAACTAATACTAATTTAGTGGCATGTACATCATAATTAAAACTCTAAACTAATCAACATAATTAACATGAAGATTAACCACAAAATTATAAATAAAAATACGTAAAAAGTAAAAATAAATTCAGAATATTTTTCGGTGAATAATCAACCATCGATCATTTCTTTGGATCGTAGCGCCCCATCCTATCTTTTAAAAAAATTGACTCAAAAGGATAAAGAGAAACGAAGAAAAGCTCTCCCGTACTCCTCCGCCGCTTTCAATGGACATCTCTGCAACAGCCTTCCTTTTCCTTACCTTTCTATCCCTTTGCCTTTACCTTCTTCTCTTCGCTTCACCAAAGAAATCCAAATCCAACCAAGGTTTCAAACACTTCCCCATAGTGGGAACCTTGCCGCTCTTCTTGTTAAACCGACACCGTTTTCTTGACTGGTCGACGGAGGTTCTCAGCAACTGCCAGACCAACACGGCGGTCTTCCGTCGTCCGGGGAAGGTTCACGGCGTAATCACCGCAAACCCACTTGTGGTGGAGCACATACTGAAGACCCAGTTCGAGAATTACCCTAAAGGAAAACGCTTCATTTCGCTTTTGGAGGATTTTCTGGGACGCGGAATTTTCAACTCCGACGGAGAAATTTGGAAAGTTCAGAGGAAGACGGCGAGTTATGAGTTCAACACCAAATCGCTGAGGAATTTCGTTATGGAAAATGTCACGGTTGAGATTCAGACGAGGCTGTTGCCTATTTTGGGAAAGGCTTCTGAAACGGAACGGATTTTGGATCTGCAGGACGTTTTGGAGCGATTTGCGTTTGATAATGTTTGTAAATTGGCTTTTAATTTCGACCCCTGTTGTCTCGGCGGCGATGGCACTTCCGGCGCCGATTTCATGCGCGCTTTCGAGGACGCCGCCACTCTCAGCTCTGGCAGGTTCTTCCCTTCATTTCTCTCCTTGATTAAATGAAACACAAAATAAATATAATTTCTTTTGTTGGCAAAAGCAGATTTATGTATGCTTTGCCGGGTTTGTACAAAGTGAAGAAATTTTTGAATATGGGATCAGAGAGAACCCTGAAGAAATCCATAGCCAGAGTTCACAAATTTGCTGAGGACATCATACGCTCAAGAATGGAAGAGAAGAAGACAACGCATGTAAAAAACGACCAAGATTTACTCTCCCGGTTTATGGGAAGCCAAGAAAACAACTCCCCTGAATTCCTCCGAGACATAATCATAAGCTTCATCCTCGCCGGCCGAGACACCACCTCCTCTGCTCTAACATGGTTCTTCTGGATCCTATCCTCCCGACCAAACATCACACAAAAAATCCTCAAAGAGCTGGAAACAATCCGCTCAAGAACCGGCAAGAAACTCGGAGCAGAGTACAGCTTCGAGGAGCTCCGAGATATGCACTATCTACAAGCAGCACTTTCGGAGACTCTGCGGCTGTACCCGCCGGTGCCGGTGGACACGAAAGCGTGCCGGAACGAGGACGTTTTACCGGACGGGACGTTGGTTGGGAGGGAGTGGTTCGTGACGTACCACACATATGCAATGGGGAGAATGGAGAGGATTTGGGGGGAGAATTGCGGGGAGTTCTTGCCGGAGAGGTGGGTGGAGAATGGGGTGTGTAGGGCGGAGAGCCCGTTTCGGTTCCCGGTGTTTCACGCGGGTCCGAGGATGTGCTTGGGGAAGGAGATGGCTTATATTCAGATGAAGTCCATAGCTGCGGCGGTGATAGAGAGGTTTGAGGTGGGGATGGCGGAGAAGGAGAAGAGTCCAAAGTATTTGTTGTCGCTGACGCTGAGGATGGAGAATGGGTGTCCTGTGGTGCTCAAAAGGAGAGACCCCAGTTTGGCCATTTGAGCTTCACAGTTCATGGACCTGCCTTGTGGGCCCTGTGGCTTTCTTAAAATAGAATTTTAAAAAATCAAATTTTTATTATATACTTTTTATATTGCAAAATTATTAGACCAAATAAATAATAATATATATTTAGGGCGTGATTGGAGTTCTACGTCCTAAAATTTTTAGTGCTTTATTATGGGTGTAAATTACGTTTGACATTTGTTTAATTAGAAGAACACGATGGGTAATTTTGTCATTTGTATGTATTGTGAAAATTTTAGAGGAATTAAGTTAAACACTTAATTTTTTATTTTTTATTTTTTTGGGAAAAATTAGTTTTAAATGTTGCACTCATGTATTTCAAAATATCTCTAAATTTTATATTATCCTAAAAATACTTTTAAAATTTTAAAATTTTCATTAATATATTTAAACTTAAAAAAAAAAAAAACTCAAATGGGAGTATTTTGTTCACAAAATATCATTTAATTTATTTTTTAAAAAATATTTTTACTATAAATACAATTCATAAAATTTTAAAAGTAATATCAATCTCTTTTAACTTTATAATAAGAGTTCCCAAAAAATTATTAATACATTAACCAAGGATATCTATAATTATTTCAAAAAGTTCATGAGTATTTTTGAATTATATATAAGTGATAACAAAAAATTTATATATATATATATATAAAGTTTTTAAAAGATTTCAAAGGTATTTTTGAAGTCTTTAGAAAAAGTTTATGAGTATTAATATATGGTATTTTTGAAATGCTGAGTATATTTTTAAATTTAAGAATATTATTTAATGCATTTTTTAAATTAATTTAGCGAAAATATAATATATATTAAACCAGTCGAATTTCAATAATTTACAAAAAAAAAAGAAAAAAAAAAGATATATATAATTTTTTTTTTCTTTCAATTTATTTGTTTAAGGTTTTCATTGAACTCTTCCCTTTTCTAGTTTAGGTACCGTTCTCGCATCCCTTCCATTTACCACCACGATACCCGCCGCCGCCCTCACCTGGTTCTGCTCTGCCTCCGTGGCTTATAGCAACAGCAATTTCCCTAAACCAATCTTCAATGGCGTACGAAGGAGGAAACCTCAAGTCCACCTCCATTAATGGGGTTAAGCTCTACACTGTAGCATCCCAACAACGCTCTCTTGCTACTTGGATCAATCCCAAGAAGCTGCGAGCTCTGCGCAAAGACAAGGGTTGTTAACTAGTTTTCCCTTCCCCAGTTCAATTTGTTATTCTCGTCTTAGTACAAAACTTCGTTTATTGAACTTCTAACTCGAAACTCGTTTTATTAGCCTCTATTCGATTATTTGCTTTAGGGAAGCTCATATTATCAATGAAGTTTTGTTTCTTGTTTAAAAATAAAGAGAAGAAACAAACTAATGTTCGATGAAAATATGCTTGATAAATGAATGCTTATTGATCTAATAAGAGGGAAATAGTGACGATTCTATAATGCACAGTGTAACACTTCCTTGTTCTTGAATCGGGTTTGACCATTATCTAGTTGGCCAGTAAATGCTCTTACGGTATCTATCTTTTCTTCCGGTTCCTCCCATCTTTGAAGTGTTTATTGGTGTTTAGTTATCGGTTTTTTCTTTCCGTAGCTAGGGTTAAATTATGGGATTCCTCCTCGCTACATTATGTTAAAAAGAATATTTTCTGAATCTTTATTGTTGCTCTTTCCACCCTTGTTTTTACATTGTTCTGCTGTTATCAAACAACCTTTTATATATGCATATGCAATTTGCCCAAGTATGTAGATTACATGGAAACCGAGAATGTAGTTTTTCTCTATAATGGTAGCCAAGGTTTTCCTTGTTCCCTCAAAGCATTATTGGGTTCTGCCATCAAATTGCATCTTGCTCTTATGTTGTAACAACTGTGTTCTTCCATCCTGTTTACTGGCATGGTGGATTGGCTGCTTTGTGATCAACGGACAATTTCCCGTTTTGGGAATTGAACAAGCAGGAATCTTTGTGATCTCGGTTATTGCTTTCTTGTTCTTTTTGGTACTGGTGTGCTGGTTCTGTGGTTTCTTGCTTTGAGTAAATACTCTACTTATAATGTTTGTTGCTCATGTAACGTGATTTCTGCACTATTTACTTAGGTTTTACCAATAATTTCATTATAAAACCTTTCTTCCTCCCAGCGTTCATCTGCAACATTGCCGTCCTGTAAAAACAATTGATTATTTTTATATTTTCTATCATCCATTCTTGTTTGTAATTTTGTTCGTTGATGTGTCAGATTACACGTCAAGGGTGGACTTGATCCAGGATTTGAGGTTTGACATTGCATCAAGCAAAATAAAAGCAACCCCCGACGGAGAGTTTCTTATAGCATCAGGTGATTTTAGGCAAGCTAAAATTAGCATCAGTAATCAGTAAGAAGATTCATAAGAAATACTGATTTTTTGTAGTATCTATTGTTACTTATGTATTGCTGTAAATAGGTATCTATCCACCGCAAGTTAAAGTATATGAACTGAGGGAACTTTCATTGAAGTTCAAAAGACATTTTGATTCAGAGATAATCGACTTCCAGGTAAATTTTATGCTGGAGAGCTCTGAGTTGGGTTGGAAAGGTGTGTTGTATTCTTTAAGATTGCATGGAGTTGGTTAAATTTTTATTCAGAATTAGAAACAGAAGCATATCTGTTCTTCCTGATAAGTAGGGAGCTTATTTTTATTTTAAATGATATGACCTTTATGCAATATAAACTCTTGTATGTCCAAATATCATTTTTTGAGCATAGGACAATGAATTGCTAAAAACAGACGTGTTTTTAGGCTTTAACATGTACTTGGACTAGGCTAACATCTAATTGTCTAGTCATCTTCTTGTCAAATCTTAGTCGTAAAATATTATTCCTGTGTGTGGTTTCTTATTAAAAAGTATTATTATGCATGTGAAGAGTGCGTGCGATGAATTGAGTAGAATTTATGCTGTATGGAAGGAAAGCAATAAATTAGTATTTGCATTTTTACAAAATGCCTGTAACTAATACTCTTGTAGTGTAACTTTATATGGAGTTGTATTACTCTTGAGATGGACATCGATTCCTCATAGACAAAACTAAGGGGTTCTTTTAGGCTGAAATCTCAGTTTGCCTTGGATATCTCTGATTTCAAACCGTTTGGCATGATCAGATGCATAGTGGTTGATATATTTTTTTTTAAAAAGGTTAATTTCCGTTTGACATTATGTATATAATATAAACAAAAGTTTCTATGGACTTTAATGAAAGAACAAATTAAGAGGGCCCCCTAAAATAATTTTAAAAAATTTGCGTAATTGTTCTTCCGTGCTATTATTTTATTTTCCTTGTGCCAATTATTCTTCTTATCTGTTGCACACATGTTTCCCCTTTTTGGAATGGATTTGAAGGTGGGAATGGAAGACAGGTTTAATATTTGATGAGGCATTGATTTTGCGGATAGTTTTTTTCCTTCAGAATTTTGCAATATTAACCGAATTTAATGTGTTTTTTCCTCTCTCCTATATAGATACTGGATGATGACTACTCAAAGTTGGCATTTATGTGTGCTGATCGTTCTATTGTTCTCCATGCTAAATATGGAAAACATCACACTTTGCGGATACCAAGGTTAATTCCCCCCCACCCAATTTTGTTGTAAATTAGCTCTGATCATGTTACGGGTTTATTTTATCAATAAGAGAATACTATTTACAAAGAGCACAAATGGGTACAGAAGACTAAACGCTTACCAAAATAGCTAGCACATGTAAGCCTCCAAATGATCATTAATTAAACGAACACTGTGATTGCCAAAGAATTTCTTGTGATCGCAACTCCATCTTGAGGTTGTAACTATTCCTTTTATGAATAAGAAGCATGGCTTGATCAGGGACCGAGTCCATTCTAAAGTAGAAATCTAACTAGGTCCGAAATCCATCTAGAAAAGTTTCAATCCCTTGGAATATCCTCTAATTCATGTAGAATCCCATGCTTCAAAGGTGAGCATTATCGCATTAGCTGAAGGGAGAGCCTGAGATTAGTTGTGGATTGAAGCTGTTTCATGGCTGTCTTAGAAATGATACCAGCTATGCCAAAAATGCCATAGAGTTTAGAGACCAGCAAGCTGCCACAAAAGGAGCGTCTATTCACCAAGTCTTGGAGTATTGATAGGCATTTAAACTATTGAAAAGTCATTTAATGAAGCAAATGGCAGAATGCTTGAAAAAACTCAAGACTTCTTGAACTTTTGAATTTGGGCTCTTATTTAGTTTTTCCTTTCCAATCGCCTCAAGTGACGTCTCTCAACTTTTAGAATCTCTAGCAAGGTCGATCTTTTTTTTATTTTTTATTTTTTATTTTTAAATGTGAGAGACCTTCTCTGGAGTGCGGCAAGGCTTACCTAGTCATTTAGAAGATTTTCATTTTTCTCCTTGGATACGGATGGCTTGGGATTGATAGTCTTCACTATCTCTTCTTGCTTAGTGAGGGTGGAATTCTTCATGCCATTTAGTTGCGGAACTAAATCTTGATAAAATATTTATAACTCATGAAAGGCTAGTTTTTGTAGCTTCCTCGTGGTCTTCCTTGGATGAGTATATTTGAAATCTTGATCTTTCTTTGATTTCCATTTTATCCCTTTGATTTTGTCAGCTTGCCTTGTAAAATTATTTCATCAATAAAATAGCTTCTTATTTAAAGAAAGACAGACAGATTTGAGATATGGCTACAAATTGATCTTGCTCTAGTTTTATGGTTTCATTTTTCTTGTGGTTTATGAACGAGTAAACTCTAATATTTTTTTGTATCTATGCCATCAACAGGATGGGAAGGAATATTGAATATGACAACTGGTCTGCTGACTTGCTTTGTGCTGCATCCTCTCCAGATGTGTACAGAATCAGTTTGCAGCAGGTTTTAGTTTTTTTCTTGTCTTTTTTAAGTCATTGCAGACTCAACTTCGTTAAATTTTCTACTAAATTACACTAGGATACATAAGAAAATTCCATGAAATGTTTCTGACATAATGTTCTTGCAAAGAGGAATAACGGTATGCAACTTACGAGTTAAGTGACACTTTGTTGAGAGGTTCTTTGGCAGCTTTGGAGAAATAATGAATGCATGGCTTAATCGAACTTAGATAGTCTGTTGTCAGATTGTATTCTTTTTAGAAAAAAGGTTCTATGCATATATAAATATTCGAAGGTATCTTATTTAGGAATGCTTGATCTTTTTCCCCTATGAAATGCTAATAGTATTCATAAAAACAAATGCAACTTCAAATTTTAAAAAGATAAAACGAAGCAAACAATCACTACATAGGGTCACATGCAAACATTTTGTTATTGGTTCTATATTTTTATATAACTTCAAATATGGCAATGTGTTTGCTGTTGTGTTCATCGAACTTTAAATTAGCTTTTATTGTGTTATTGGCCATTCATAAGTCTCCATTTTTTTGGAGTCCTTTTCATTTATCTTTTCGAAAGAAGAATACAGCCTTAAAATGAAGAAATATCTATGATTCTAAGCACAGAAAAGGTAAGTGAAAGAAAGAAAAAAGGGAAAACCCAAAGAGAGTTTAACTGAGAATTGTAATATGTATGAATGAAAAGCCAACTATAACTGTTTACAATAAGGGTAAATAGAAGTAAAGGTCCAGCCCAACTTCTTGTGTGCTGAAACTCCAATGGTCTTTTGTGTTTGCACATTTTGTATATCGATTGATTAAAAGCTAATGTGTCATGTGCAATGACTTTCTGAATTTATTATGATTTGTGGTTTTCCAAGAATGTTGTTATGTGAGCTTGGAAGTTAAATTTATGATAGTTTTACATTTAAGTCTAGAAATGACCATTTTTGTTTGTTGTAGGGGCGGTTTCTTCCACCTCTCAACACAGAATCCCCAGCAATAAATGTTGTTTCTCGAAGGTCAGTTAATCTCATTCTTGTTATCATACTCTTCTCGTGTCAATTGATTGATTTTCTTTATTGAGTAGTGAATCACGTAGTTTCATATATTTTATCCAAGTTAAAAGTATGTTCAACAATTGTAGCAAGCTTCATGGGATAGTTGCTTGTGGGGGTGTAGATGGAGCTGTAGAATGTTTTGACACCAGAACGAAGTTATCTTCAATTGGAAGAATTGATGCTATTGCACCTGCAGGAGATAAGGACCAGGTAATTCTCCTTGTTGACCTATGGTAAAATCTTGTTCTGGGTAGTATGCCAACAACGAGTGTTCGATCCATTGTGAATAATTACATACATATCAACGTGACGGGAAGCATCTTGATGGTTACTTATGTTTTTAAATGACAGTTTTATTCTTTTTTTTAGTTAGGCTTCAGTGTTTTGTTGCAATGGCTTTTATTTAAATACTAATTTATGGCCCAATTGTAAACTCTCAAGGTTTCAATGAGATCTCGTGCAGAAGTGAAACGTTTAATCAACAAAATACTGAATATTATATTTTTGTGATGCAGGAGGTTACTGCATTAGCATTTGATGATATTGGTGGATTCCAAATGGCCGTCGGCAGTAGCTCAGGAAAGGTAAAGCTTCATCTCCTTAGTTGTGGTGTTCTTGGAATTGAAATCTATATGAATTTCCTGAATATTGAATGATTGCATCAAGGATGAAAATCTAAATTAACAACGGTGATGGCAGACTCTGGTTGGAGCTTTCCACTTTTTGTAAATAGCCTACACATAGGGCCCAAAAAAGAATGCGCTACCCCCGGCCCTCTTTTCAGTTAAAGAAAATTCAAGCACTGTGATTATTACATTTTGTTTTGGTCTTGACGTGCTTTGAAAAAGATAGAGATATGATTTGTACTAGAACACTGACGATAGCCGCCCCACCGGGAACACATTCACTACTGGTTCTCTTTTTTCTTATTGATGTATTATGGATGCAGAAGTGCATAAGTTTTTGTTGGCTACCTTCTTCTTACTGTTTGTTTTTGCCCATCCTTTTGGGGCCTGTAACAGGATTAGGAAATAAGTAACGCTACACATGAAACTTTCATCATCAGCACACTCATGCCTAAGCCAACTAAAAAACAATTAAAACTATTCCTTCCTTCATCTCCTTCATTTGCGTGTATTTAATAAATCATAACCAATTCCTACCCACAAACTCCTTGTTCAATGACTAACAAACCCTTAATATCTTGGTAATATTTCTAACTTCTACCCTAATCGTGATGAATCTCATTTAAATAAGGATAAGGAATCCAACCATCCCATAGTTAAAGTGAACACAAAAACCTCCCCAATGGATTTGAATAGAAAAAAGGAGAATAGTTACAAGTGCCTCTACTTAGAGAAACACCACCTAGCAGTCAGAAAAGGAAACACTTCCTCAAAAACTGCAAAATGTATCTCCAAAAGTTTTACTGCTCCTGATCATGTCCAAGTTTTTCTACCACGGTTTTTGAGAAGTACTGCAGTTCCATAATTTCCTGTATCTTCGGATATCAATTTTTATTTATATTTTGACCTGATTGATATGATCACATCACATGCAGATTTTGATATACGATTTGCGTTCATCAGATCCTATAAGAATCAAAGATCACATGTGAGTTTACCTTCTTTCATTAAATTTAGAGAGTTTTAACCATCACGTACTGAAAAGTAATATGATTATTTTGCAGGTACGACAGTCCAATTCTGAACATTAAGTGGCATAGCACTCTTAATTCTGAAAAACCAAAAATGATTACCACTGACAAGCACATTGTTAGGATTTGGGACCCAGATACTGTAAGAAATCTCTACCTCTGTTTTTACAGTTTATTAAAAGACAAAAATAAAACTTCGAGCAACATGCATTTAGCTAGGTGTAAATCTCTTTTTACTAAAGTCAATGGTATGTCTTTGACATTACAATGGTAGATTGCTGTGTATTAAACATTATATGTATTCTGAATTTTTGAGAATTATTTTAATTTGTTAATTAAAGGCTTTATTTGTTAACTGTTCTTTTGTTATTAAACCACATGTTCTGTTTCTCATTTTCTTTTGATTAATAGCAAAACTTGTATTCAGTCATTGGTAGACAAACCAAAATTCCTGATATCTTCTTTCAATTATGAAAATAATGTGTTTTAGGGAGAAGGAATGACCAGCATTGAGCCCACGCTTGGTCCAATAAATGATACATGTGTATTCAAGGACAGTGGATTGATGCTACTAGCTTTGAATTCAAGTCAAATACCTTCTTACTTTCTGCCTGCGCTGGGACCTGCACCAAAGTGGTGCTCTTATTTGGAGAATTTGACGGTGAGCTTTTGGAACTTATTCTCTTTTGTATTCCTTTGTTTGGGATCTCGGATTAGTAATGCTAATACTTTATTTGTCTTAACGTAGGAGGAGTTGGAGGAGGGTGCAGAAACAACTATATATGATGATTTCAAGTTCTTGACAAAAGAAGAACTTGAGAGGCTAAATTTGACAAACCTGATTGGGACTAATCTGCTAAGAGCTTACCTTCATGGTTTCTTTATTGATTATCGCTTGTATAAAAAGGTAATTTTATGGTTTGTAGCATAGCGGTTAAATTTATTGTTTTATCTGCTTAGGAGTAAATTTATGGTTTTCTTTAGAGTATGACATAGTATTAACTACCTGAGTATTAAATACATGAGAAATGTTGCTTAATTTTGATAGATCGTGGGGTTACCGAATTACAGTACCCTGAGAAATTTTTGTATCATGTTGATTGAGAATATTCGAAGTGCTGAGCTAGTTACTTTTTGTTATGTATGCTTGTGACTTTGCAGGCAAAATCACTGGCGGATCCTTTTGCATATGATGCTTACATAGAACAAAGGAAAAAAGAGAAACTAGATGAGGAGCGTGCCAACCGAATTACGGTAAACCATTTTTAGTCCCAGAAGTTTATAATATTTGATTACCTCAGTTTTAATCAATAGGTTTATATTACCGAAGAATTTATGACAAACTTCCATGCGGTCTGTTGGAGAGTTCTTTCCAAATAATTATACTCTAATAATAAATCTGCTTTATGTGTGAATGAGTTTTCTATCTTTTTTTTTTTTTTTTTTTTTTAGGGG
>NW_019268517.1:11150796-11195882 GCF_002738365.1 Cucurbita moschata
TTTTTTTTTTTTTTTTTTTTTTTAATGGGATTTTCCCCTATACTTGGACTTCGTAAGTGAAGGAGGGTTGACGCAGTCTTTATGGAATCTACTATTTTGGCTTGTCATTATTTTAATATGTTTTTAATGTAAATTGTATTTTTAACTACTTTTTTGCTTCAGGTGAAAAGAAAATTACCCAAAGTCAACAGGCGCCTCGCAAATCAAATCCTTGAAGAGGAAGAAGCTGGAACGGAAAAGAAGGATGAAGAGGATGTCAATAAGACCAAGAAGGCATCAAAGAAGAAGAAAGGGCTCAGTAGTGAAATCTTTCAAGATGAACGTTTTGCGAATATGTTTAAGAATGAGGTATGACTCGGTTCTTAGATGCTCCCTCTCATTTTTTTCTCCACATTTCTATTGGTTGTTTGCAATATGTCACGAAAAATCAAGGAAGAAAAAAAAAATTCTAGGCTTCATCTGCAAGATGTCTAAGGTCAAATTACACATGCGTATCTATTTGTTTAGTGGGGATGTTTATTAGCAAAATATCAAGAAAAAGAAAGTTGTGGCGTAGGGTGTTCGCTTGAATTTTACTCATTTAAATGTAGTTTCCTTGTTTTTTGTTGGATCATATTATAGCTCTTGTTCATCTAATGTTGGATCATGTTATGCTACAGAACTTCGAGATCAATGAGCTTTCACCAGAGTATCTGGCCCTGCATCCAGTGGCTTCTACGAAGCAGCCATCTTTGGTGGAAGAGCATTTTGAACCTGTCTTGGACGACAGTGAACAAAGCTTAAGTAATTCTGATGCCTCAGTTGAATCAGACTTTGAAGATGAACCCAGCAGAGATAAGCATAATAAGGCGCGAGCTCCAAAGTGAGTTTTTTCAACTCATAATTATTTTATATACTTTTTTCTTGGGAGCTAAAAGTTTTCCGATCTTCTAACCTATTAAAAGAAAGCTGTATAATCTAATACAAATTTTCCATCAAGGAAAGGAAATGCGTACTGTACTAACTACAAGTTAATATCTTTCTCTTCATGAGTTCATATGAATTCTTTGTGCTAAAGTCGGTATCTTTGGAGGGGATAGATAGCGTTTAATAATTTTATTGATGTGAATGTGTAGATTGTATGAGGTGAAGGATGAAAAGCATGCTGAGGCGTTCTGGAACAGTGTATCACTTGCTAAGGAGGAAAGGCTCACTATGGAGGAGAGAATTGCTGCTATGGGAGACAATAAGCAAGGTTCTGGAATTCTAAATGAAGTTAAATTGGGACCAGGAGGGTCGCGAGAGATTTCGTTTAAGCCAAGAAGCTCTGCCAAGTACATGGAAGATGATGACGATGAAGGCCCACGAAAGAAGAATCGGAGTGCCGAATTTTATGGTCCAAAGGCCAATAAATCAGGTTCCCGAGGTGGAATGAGACATGGGAGCAGCATAGGTGGAAACAACAGAGGTAGAGGTAGAGGTAGAAGAGGGCGCCGGTGAATGATTCACACTGGTGTATCATATGAAGAAAAATATATGAAACAGTTGCAGCCTTAAGCCATGAAATTAGATTTGTGCTTTGTCTTCCTTACCGAGAAGGAAGATAAGAGGAATGAGACGTCGACATGGTGAGAGCATAGAGTATTCCCATCTCACCCATGAGAAGATTTTATAAACTGTAAATTTTGTTAGGTTAGTTTTAAGTTATTAATATTGTTTCACTTGAATGAGTAGAGCCTGTTCTTTATTAATATGATCGAGAACCCAATTGAAAGAATGAAACTTTATTAATCGCTGGATCGATTGTACATGTAGTTTAGCAAACAGATTGTGTTTTAAACTGAAGTAGCAAGATAAAGACACCCTACCCTCACAACCAATTAATTAATATTTTGAAACATTGATCTTTGCTGCAAAAGGAATTAATAGAGCCAATCCAAAGAACCCCATCCTCTCCCTCTTCCACTTCAGAAAAACTTCTCCCTCTCAACTCTGCTTTACCTTCAATAATCTCCATTACTGCACCTTCCTCACTAACCCTCACTCCAACCCCACCTCTCCCTATCCACTTCCCCAAATAGCTATAGATCTTGTCCACGTCCAAAGGAAGCTTCGCTAACCCCTTCCCTATCCAACTCTGAGACAGGATGAACCTCAACACCCCTCCTCTTCTGGAGTGAATTCCCACCCAAAACCCCCCTCCTTTACTACTACGACTCCTCTTGATGTTGTCCGGGAACCCCGGGAGCTCCCCCACCACCTCGGCTTTGCCCGTCCCCAGCCAGTACTTGAGAATCCTGCACTTGGTGGTCTCCGCGAGTAGAAGGAAATCCCTGTTTTTGCTCAGTGACACTCCGTTCGGAAATGAAGGGTTTCCCAACAGAAGGCTTAGTTGTTTGGATTTTGGATCATATTTCATTAGCCTTCCTGAACTGTCTCCACTTAATATAGCCGACGCAAAGTTCCTGCACAAAAACACACAACATTTAAATATATGGGTCATTAAAGGAATGGATGCATCGCAGCAATCCTTGGCTGAAACTTTGGCCAGTGGCACGCCTGCTACGTCGGGGTCATCTGGTAATGTGGTTAATTATATGGGTCAAATGGCCATGGCAATGGGAAAGCTCGGAACTCTTGATGGCTTCCTACGCCAGGTAATTTGGTTTTAGATTTTATGTCACTCTGTTCCATCTAGTTACAGTTATACCTCGCTCATGCAACAAACAAGTAAAGTTGAAATCTTTGTCCATGTTTTCTCACTTTCATTTTTCCATCTCTTTCTATAACTTGCAGGCCGATAATCTTCGTCAACAAACACTTCAACAAATGCATCGCATATTGACAACCCGTCAATCAGCTCGTGCGCTTCTTGCAATAAACGACTACTTCTCCCGCCTTCGAGCTCTAAGCTCTCTCTGGCTTGCACGGCCACGAGAGTGAAAGGGGCATGGGAGTTCTCTCTAGTTAATCTGTCAAATTTATCAAACAAGTGCCTGAAGTGTGCTACCACACAGAATTGCATTGCTTCATTGGATGAAGCTGCTTCTGTCATAGGAATTGTACAATGGATGAAGATGAGTGATGGTGGTGTAGGGTGAAGTTTGTGATTGATATATACATATATATAGCTTTCACATTTTCAGTTGTTTAGTGTCGGTTGGTGATATTGTATGCTTATTACAATAATCTTTTCAGGTGATGTTTCATAGAACTGAATGGGAAAATAGGTTGTATCTGTAACTTACATTTGTATTACATCAACCTACACCAGAGATCATATTATAATTTATTTTCAAATAATATTCTTTGAGTAAGTAAACCATTTTGAGTTTACTGCAAAACCAGAGTTCTTGGTAATAATGGGTATTCGAACAAACAAAATATATTATAACACGTGCAGCACAATCCATTGTGTAGTTCTGCTGTCAAATTTCAAAGCGCAGCCACCAGATTAACTAACAAATACTTGATTTGTAAAATAGAGTTGAAATCCGAGGAGTTTATACATCCAAAAGTATCAAATTAAATTCCTCAGTCAAGCAAATCCGACACTGCTGTCTTCCTGAATGCATCGATTTGGGCCAATTTTCCTGCCAAAGCTTTGTTTGGAAACACATTATCTGCCTTCATTCTCTCTTTCATGCCGTAGGCTGGAGCCTTGGCATTAATGTATGCCTGTATTAGAGCTTGAAACTGGCTGAATCTAGCCACGTAACCTGATAGTCTCATCCTATGAAACATTTTCTCCGCATTGTGGACGTCACCCCTCCTTGCATACTGATCCAGGATAATCATGTAAGATGTAAACAATGGCTTCATCTGGTTTTTCTGGACCGCCTTCTGCAAGAAAGAATCTGCCTTTTCTACCTCCCCAGCTTCCACATAGAGTTTCACAACTGCATTCCATGTTAATGGACCGATTCGGCAACCGCTGTCTGCCATCTGCTTGACTAGATCCTTGCCCTTCGTCAGCATCTTATTGTCTGCATAAACCTTCAACATGGTAGAGTATTGTTTCGAGGAAAGCTTCTTCCATGTTTTTAAAACTCTATCAAAAATTTCCTCTGCTTCTTGGACGTTCTTCAGCTTTCCCCATGCAACAATGGCAGCCATGCATTCTTCAATGCGAGGATTAGCCTCGCAGATCTTCCAGACCCTCCTCACTTCATCTTCCATTTGTAGTTCTCCATAAAGGGGAAGTAAAAGTCTGCAAGGCCATCGAGATTCTTTGGAGCTCACATCTTCCATCTCCTTCAAGATGGCCTTGGCTTTGTCTTTAAGCCCACCTGAAGCATAGTGCTTCGCTAATATGGAAAGTGTATTTACATCAAGTTCGATTCCTTCAGCCTTCATTGTATCAACAACTTGTTCCATACCCACCATGTCATTTGAAAGGCCTTTAGCATCTATTAGGATCTTGTAAGTAAACAGAGAAGGCTTGACATTTTCTTTCTCCATCAACAACAGAACGTCGGCTATTTTCCTCTTGTCAAGTCTCTTGTAAAGAAGAAGCAACTGGTTGCAAGCAAAGGCTGTGATTGGAAATTCAAGGTCCTTCATTTTGTTAAATACTTCCTCTGCTTTTTTTACATTGTTGGCGACCACACAGTTAGCCAAAAGAGTTCGGTATATCACCTCCCCCTGGAATGATTTCGGGATTTTGGCGATGTAACCTTCTGCCCTATGGAGACCATGTACCTTTGCAATCAAGTCAAGGCGAGAAGCATAGTCTCTGTCAACGAACTCAAGTTGTCCACTTGCTTCCAACCACTCTGAAAACTGTGAAACCCATATAGCAATGCAAGTAATGAGTTGAAGAAATGATGAATAAGAATGTTGAACAAATAGGCAAAATATTTTTAAAATACGGTAGCTACAAAATTCTTGGTCGATAAACTGGCTAAAACTCGCATAACCATTTTCTTACCAATAATGGCTTTTATAAGACTAACAATAATAAATGCAAAATTCATATATACTAATAAATCAAGCAGTTACATGCAGCTCAACCTAATATCAAGCCATCTGAAAATTCTATACGCGGTTCTGGCACCATTTATTGAATGCCATAAGCCAGCTTAACAAATTTCTATACAAGCATTTGATAGTGGTACTTCTTGAAATCATTTTGTGTTTGTTAGACCGCATTACATTACTACTGATTATGGTATTTCTTAGAGATTTATCAATATTACCATCCTGAAACCATTGTGTCCGCTAGTCACATATACTTTATAGAGTTCTGCAAATCCCAAGAGTGACGAGATTAACTATAAACCTAAAACCATAGGAATGAATTCCATTGCTTGAAGAAGTAAAATCAAGTCAATTTACCTGCAAAGCCTTCCCAAACATTCGACGTCTTCGAAGATTGAGCATAGCCAGAGAGATGTCAGCACGGCTTAATTCTTTTCCTTCACTGACCCACTTGTCCAGTGCACTGGGAACAGATAAACCCGGAGCACTCCAAATAGCCTTGAACAGCTCTGAAGGAGCCCTTTTCGCAGATATCTTTTCACCAAGCTCAGTTTCAACCTCAGGTAAATCCAGTTCATTTTGAGTCCCATCATCATCAAGTTCTGATTCAGAGGTTAATTCCCCTTCATTTTCATCAGCTGCTTTATTATCTTCAAGTGCATTAGTGCTTGGAAGTGTTTCAAGTTCAGAAAACCCATCTTCCAAGTCATCTTCCTCTCCACTGTTCTCAGCACCAGCTTGTGAAGATAGACCATGGCTGCTAATAGAAAGCCCAGAGGACCGCCATGTTGCAAGGTTATTTCTCTCAAAAGAAATGCATCTATCAGATATAGCAGGGATGATAGCCGAACCAACTATATTTCCATCGCAAGAATATGGCGCCTCTAGTTTGCCAAAGACATACGAAGTTCTTATTCTATATCCTTGATTCCTAGAAAGAGAACACAAAAAATTGAGAGAGGGATATGAAAAATTGGAGGCATCGTACCCTCCGCACCGGTTACCGCAATATACAGGTACATATATTACACATACAGAAATACATACATACAAAAACAGTCGTTTGAATGATTAATAATGGATGATTTCGGGAAACTGACATCCCCCAAACTTGTTCTTCCTTACAGAGAGAAAAGGAAATCCCCCCTTGATAATAGGCCGACAACTGTGAAGATAGATTGTGAAACCCAGAAGCATTTAAATTGTAGAAATAACGAAGCTTCAGATTTGAGCTTGAATGCGAATAAAAACAGAAAAAAATGACACACAAGTTTTTACATTATTTCCTTCTGTGATGAGCACCGGAAAGTGGATGAGAAGCAAGCAAGAATCTTAGTTGCAGAAATAGTGAATGAAAGTGTGTAGTGACAAGAAGATTGAAAAGAAATGTATTGGCATTAAGGAATAAAGAAGGTAAGGTAAATAAGCGGAGAGGTGCAGTTAGAAGACGAGAAGCATACCTGAGAGGAGTCGAAGCTCTACGAAGAGCCCACATGATGAGATGATAATAGGAGTGAAGAGGTTAGTAGCAGAGGTGTAAGAGTGGAAAGGAGAGGGAGGGAGGGGGGATCGAAATAGGCGCGGCAGAGACGTTGTTGGTGTTAAACCCTAAAAACCCTTTCGTGTGTTGGACTCCCGTTCTTTATATCAGGCGGTGGACTCGGACCAAGGTTTAAAGCATAGCTGCTTGCTTAAATAATTTTATAAAAATATTGCATACATACTTTTAGAAAACTATAAATTAATAAATAAATATGTTGTTATAATTTTAAAAATAAATTAGTAAGCCATTATACTGATTTTCATGAAAATGTCAAAATAATTGGTAGAAAAAATAAATAAGGAAAGAAAAGAATAAAAAGAAAAACACTTCTTCTTCTTCTTCTTCTTCTTCTTCTTCTTCTTCTTCTTCGCACATCACTTTCCACCACCATCAAATCTTAACTCTCCTCACTCCTTCTCCTTCCATGCTTCCACACCTGGATCTCCCAAATCCCAAATCCTTCGTCGGCCTCGGACTAGATCACAACATTGTCAGAAATGCAGGACCGAACCGATATTCATGGGATCGCTTATACCTAACTCCACCTCCGCTACTCTATGCTACACTTGATGCCTTCTCGTCATTGGTAGTTATTATTTAACCGGGTATAGTTTTCTTAGATTTTGTTGGTTGTTTTTTACTTTTTCAAAAATCTAAATTAACCCGTTGAATGGAAGAGACTTAATTTTTTATGGCCATTTTGGCCAACTTTGGACAAGTTTTTGCTCACTACCTCCCATTTGTAGGATTAAGGTTGTTGGTTAGAGTATTCAACGGGATGGAAATCAAATGATCGAGTCTTCAGCAAATCTCTCTCCTCTTACTTTCGGTTATTTTTCTTCGAAGAAATTTTCTTCGACTTGTTTTTTTTTTTTTTTTTGTCGATGTTTTCCTCCCAATTGCCAGAAGTCAACAAGTTGTATCAGAACCAGGTTTCGATCCTGGGGTCTGTGGTAAGAGAGGTCACCTGAGCAAGAATTGCTGGAGCAAGCTCAGGAACAAAGAGAAGCCCGAGAAGGCCCATGTGGCTCAATCCAATGAGAATGAGCCAGCTCATTTCATGGTAAGTGCATCGGTCTTACTCGACGTCCCCAATTTCGATTCCAAATCCACGGAGGTGGAGGTAATCAACGACGGCGTAACTTCGCTTCTGGTGAGCGTCAAACCCGAGAAAGAGCTCGAGCTGGGCGTAGCAAAGTCACTAGCTGGGGAGCCAATTCAACTGAAGGAGAAGCGAGTGTCTGCTCAGATCGGCAAGAGGGACGAGCATCATGAGCACTGGCGATGGGTCCTCAACACAGGGGCAGCAAACCATATGACCAGGGCTTAGATCTGCATTCTCCGAGCTCAACTCGAGGATTCGCGGGATGGTGAAATTCGGCGACGGCTCCGTCGTCGAGATCGAAGGGCGCGGCACCATCCTGTTCATTAGCAAGGGAGGCGAGCATCGCAAGTTCACTGGCGTCTACTTCATCCCGAGGCTCAAGGCTAACCTTGTGAGCCTGGGTCAAGTCGATGAGGTCGGCTGCTTCATTTCCATCGAGCGCGGACTACTCAAAATCTGCGATGATCGACGATGGCTGCTCACACAAGTTCGGCGCATGACAAACCGTCTTTACATCCTAGAGTTGGAGATAGAGCAACCCGTCAACCTCTCGGCCAAGACCGAAGAGGTATCTTGGAGGTGGCACGCAAGGTACGGGCACTTAAACTTTCCTGCTCTACAAAAATTACACAAGGAAGAGATGGTGCACGGTTTGCTGGCAATCAAAGGCGTGCAAACCGTGAACAAGTTGTGCGACGGGTGCCTCATCGGCAAACAGAGGCGCACCCCATTTCCGTCTCAGGCATCGTACCGCGTCGGTGAGCCATTGGAGCTCATGCACGATGATATCTACGGGCCCATCAAGCCGGCGACCCTAGGCGGTAAGACCCTCTTCCTCCTGCTGATCGATGACAAAAGCCATTTCATGTGGTTGATCCTGCTGCAAGCGAAAAATGAGGCGGCAGAGGCGGTTAAGCACATTCAAGCGCGAGCGGAGGCCGAATGCGGGAAGAAGATGTGAGTGCTGCGCACAGACCGAGGTGGAGAATTCACCTCGACAAGTTTCGATAAGTACTGCGACGAGTTCGGCATACAACGGCACCTAACGGCGCCCTACTCCTCCCATTAGAACGGAGTGGTGGAGCACCGAAATCAGACCATCGTCAGGATAGTAAGGTCTTTGCTGATGAGGGCCGAGGCCTAGGAGATTCTGGGGAGAGGCGGTAATGACGGCAGTCTACCTCCTTAATCGTTTGCCAACATGAAGCCTCGACGGGAAGACGCCACAAGAGGCCTGGTACAACAAGAAGTCAGTGGTACATCATCTACGAGTGTTCATCTGCGTTGCATACATGAAGGTAGCGCGTCCCCACCTCGCCAAGCTCGATCCCAGGAGGCTGAAAGTTGTCTTCATCGGCTACGAACCCGGGAGCAAGGCGTACAGACTCTATGATCCTGCGGGGGGACGAGCTCACGTGTCTCGCGACGTCATCTTCGACGAAAGTACCTTCTAGCAGCGGAACGATGTGATCGAGGCAGATCACAACCCAAATCAATTCACGGTGGAGTACCTCGTCACCGAGCCGGAAGAAGGAGGAGCCCAACATCAGGAACCGTCACCGCCGCCAGCAGCTACACCCTCTGAACCAGTGGAGTTTGCAATACCACGGACTGCGGATTCGACACTGGATGCCGATCACGATGATGATCTGGTGGCGAGGTACTGGAGGATGGACGACCTAGTGGGAGGAGGTGAACCACCTGGACTGGCGGCGTGCGAACTCGAATAAGAGGTGGCTGAACTGCATGCCATCAGCGTAGATGAACCGAACACCTTCGCCGAAGCAGAAAGGAACCCGTGTTGGCTGAAGGCAATGCAGGAAGAAATGACATCCATCACCGAGAATCAGACGTGGAGTCTGGAGGATATGCCGCCGGGATACCGAGCCATAAGGCTCAAATGGGTCTTCACACTGATGTATCATATGAAGAAAAATATATGAAACAGTTGCAGCCTTAAGCCATGAAATTAGATTTGTGCTTTGCCTTCTTTATCGAGAAGGAAGATGAGAGGAATGAGACATCGACATGGTGAGAGCATAGAGTATTCGCATCTCACCCATGAGAAGATTTTATAAACTGTAAATTTTGTTAGGTTAGTTTTAAGTTATTAATATTGTTTCACTTGAATGAGTAGAGCCTGTTCTTTATTAATATGAGCGAGAAACCAATTGAAAGAACGAAAGTTTATTAATCGCTGGATCGATTGTACATGTAGTTTAGCAAACAGATTATGTTTTAAACTGAAGTAGCAAGATAAACACACCCTACCCGCCAAACAACCAATTAATTAATATTTTGAAACATTGATCTTTGCTGCAAAAGGAGAATTAATAGAGCCAATCCAAAGAACCCCATCCTCTCCCTCTTCCACTTCAGAAAAACTTCTCCCTCTCAACTCTGCTTTACCTTCAATAATCTCCATTACTGCACCTTCCTCACTAACCCTCACTCCAACCCCACCTCTCCCTATCCACTTCCCCAAATAGCTATAGATCTTGTCCACGTCCAAAGGAAGCTTCGCTAACCCCTTCCCTATCCAACTCTGAGACAGGATGAACCTCAACACCCCTCCTCTTCTGGAGTGAATTCCCACCCAAAACCCCCCTCCTTTACTACTACGACTCCTCTTGATGTTGTCCGGGAACCCCGGGAGCTCCCCCACCACCTCGGCTTTGCCCGTCCCCAGCCAGTACTTGAGAATCCTGCACTTGGTGGTCTCCGCGAGTAGAAGGAAATCCCTGTTTTTGCTCAGTGACACTCCGTTCGGAAATGAAAGGTTTCCCAACAGAAGGCTTAGTTGTTTGGATTTTGGATCATATTTCATTAGCCTTCCTGAACTGTCTCCACTTAATATAGCCGACGCGAAGTTCCTGCACAAAAACACACAACATTTAAATGTCTTTCTCTATATACATAATCAATCAATCAATAATTTTTTTTTAAAAACGTTCGAGTCTAATTTGAAGTTTTATAAATATGGTTAAACTTGTTAGAAAATATTATTAAATTTATTAGAACGTTTCATATTTTTTAATAAAAATGATCTTTAAAAAGTTTATATATATATATATATATATAACAAAATACATATAAAGATGACAAAAATTTATCGAGATCGATCCGTGAATTTCCAAGAATCCCGCCCCATTCCTACAAAATAAAAACAAGTACGGCTTTGGGTCTCCGCCCCATGCACGTCTTTACAGTTGGCCATCATTTTTTTAAAATTTTGTGTGTGTTTTTGGATGTGAGAGATGGGTGGAAAGAATAAAATAAAATACCTTCTGTGATAGTGGGAAGAGCTATCGGTGAAATAGACATGTCCAGAGAGTTGATCAATGTCCAAACTGTTGGCGAAGCTGAAAGAGTGGAACCCCAAAACCTGGTCCTCCTCCATCTCGAATTCAACTGGTTTGGCTAAACCGCCGTTTGCGCCGACTCGAAGCAATCCCATGTAGGCGTCGGCGATGTACAGATCCCCGTCGCCGTGTTTGAATCGGAGCCCTAATGGTCTCCCACATCTCTCCTCCTCTTTCTCTCCCTCCTCTTCACAACCTGTTCTGTTCATTTTCATCTAGAAATCATCACCACATAAAAATGTGTGATGCGCCAACAGAAATGACAAACAGCAGATCCCAACTTACACGTGGAGATCATGCATAAGTAACCAACCAAGAGACGGCCCAAAATGGTAACACAAATAAAGTTTGCATTTTATTTTTGGGAGTTCCTATTATTTTTTCTTTTTTAAATTCTCAATCAAAGTTGACACAACAACAACATCAACAACATCAGCCACACTTTTATCGTAATCCATCAAAATCTTATCCCATTCAATACTTCTCACCAATTATCATAATCCTTCTCTCCCCCACAAATTTTTTTCGTTTCTAAATTATAAACAAGTTAATTATAACAATATTAATGCAACCGAATATAGTGCGTCAATATTTTCAGATCAATACTAATTTATATTATTAACACATTCAAATCAATATTACTTTTTATTTTAAATTTCAGACTCAACTTTAACCATACCTCCAACTATAAGAAATCTCAACCCCACAAAGAATCTTAAATTTTAAATTCCCAAAACTGAAAAAAGAAAAATAGTGAAGAAAGTGAATATTATATTTTAATATTTAAATAATTATATATATTATTTTTTCCCCTCTGGTTGCCCCTCGAGAGCAACAAATGAAGCCAGCTTGGTAAGGTGCCAGTTCTTGAAAATATATATTTTTTAAGAACATCATGCATTTGAATAAATAATAGAAAAGGAAAAAGAAAATACAAGCGTCGTGATTACCTGTTTGGAGAAGTAAAGGCGAAATCGATCCACCGTTGTTTATCAGGCAGCCATTTGATAATCCTACCGTCGGAGATGCCGGTGTAAGGTCCTCCGCCGGCGCTGTCGAAGGCGAAACTCTCCGGCCCTACACCGCCGTCAATTGACAAATATTCTATGTTCGGTTCATCGAGAGTCTCCGGCGGCGGCGGTGAAAATCTGGTGGTGCTGATGGCGAGTAGGGCGAATATGGCGGCGACTGCGGTGGCGGTGAGGCAGAGGTTGGAGTACATAGCTTTTGCACTGTGAGAGAGAGAGAACGGAATTTCAGAGATGTGTGAGATGTGTGAGATGCGTGAGATGTGTGAAGGTTTTTTTGTTAGTTTTGTTCTGTAGACCTGTGAGTGGCAATTATGAAATTTACATTATTGAGACTGTTTCTGGCCCCACTTGGTCCTTACAGGTTGAGAATGAGATGAGGTTATTTTGGTCATCTTACAACACTATCAACCTTTTACACTCCAAATCCCTGTTTTTTTAGACAATAATAAATACCCACAATTTCAATTTTCATACTTTTAAAAAACTAGCATCAATTATTTGTTATATTCATTGTATTATACTGTTTTTTTTTTTAAATAAAAGTTGAACAAATACTCTATTTATTCCTACTTATAATAAAAACAAGTGGTTTATAAAATAATATATGATATTTTAAATAATGCCATTTTACTACTCATAAAAAAAAAATATATAATATGTAATCAGGTTGACCTATTCGAGGATCTTCGGATCTATGTTTATTTCAACGTCGTCGTCCTTTTTCATCTTTAGGTGCCTAGGTATCCACCATAAGCTTTTATTCATTTGAACCTTGCTCTTAACTTTAAGGCTATAAAATGCTGCTAAATGGAAGGATCTTGTGAGAAAACCATAAATTTTTGTGTAAAAAATGGAAGAACTAATTTTTTTTTTTNTACTACTACGACTCCTCTTGATGTTGTCCGGGAACCCCGGGAGCTCCCCCACCACCTCGGCTTTGCCCGTCCCCAGCCAGTACTTGAGAATCCTGCACTTGGTGGTCTCCGCGAGTAGAAGGAAATCCCTGTTTTTGCTCAGTGACACTCCGTTCGGAAATGAAAGGTTTCCCAACAGAAGGCTTAGTTGTTTGGATTTTGGATCATATTTCATTAGCCTTCCTGAACTGTCTCCACTTAATATAGCCGACGCGAAGTTCCTGCACAAAAACACACAACATTTAAATGTCTTTCTCTATATACATAATCAATCAATCAATAATTTTTTTTTAAAAACGTTCGAGTCTAATTTGAAGTTTTATAAATATGGTTAAACTTGTTAGAAAATATTATTAAATTTATTAGAACGTTTCATATTTTTTAATAAAAATGATCTTTAAAAAGTTTATATATATATATATATATATAACAAAATACATATAAAGATGACAAAAATTTATCGAGATCGATCCGTGAATTTCCAAGAATCCCGCCCCATTCCTACAAAATAAAAACAAGTACGGCTTTGGGTCTCCGCCCCATGCACGTCTTTACAGTTGGCCATCATTTTTTTAAAATTTTGTGTGTGTTTTTGGATGTGAGAGATGGGTGGAAAGAATAAAATAAAATACCTTCTGTGATAGTGGGAAGAGCTATCGGTGAAATAGACATGTCCAGAGAGTTGATCAATGTCCAAACTGTTGGCGAAGCTGAAAGAGTGGAACCCCAAAACCTGGTCCTCCTCCATCTCGAATTCAACTGGTTTGGCTAAACCGCCGTTTGCGCCGACTCGAAGCAATCCCATGTAGGCGTCGGCGATGTACAGATCCCCGTCGCCGTGTTTGAATCGGAGCCCTAATGGTCTCCCACATCTCTCCTCCTCTTTCTCTCCCTCCTCTTCACAACCTGTTCTGTTCATTTTCATCTAGAAATCATCACCACATAAAAATGTGTGATGCGCCAACAGAAATGACAAACAGCAGATCCCAACTTACACGTGGAGATCATGCATAAGTAACCAACCAAGAGACGGCCCAAAATGGTAACACAAATAAAGTTTGCATTTTATTTTTGGGAGTTCCTATTATTTTTTCTTTTTTAAATTCTCAATCAAAGTTGACACAACAACAACATCAACAACATCAGCCACACTTTTATCGTAATCCATCAAAATCTTATCCCATTCAATACTTCTCACCAATTATCATAATCCTTCTCTCCCCCACAAATTTTTTTCGTTTCTAAATTATAAACAAGTTAATTATAACAATATTAATGCAACCGAATATAGTGCGTCAATATTTTCAGATCAATACTAATTTATATTATTAACACATTCAAATCAATATTACTTTTTATTTTAAATTTCAGACTCAACTTTAACCATACCTCCAACTATAAGAAATCTCAACCCCACAAAGAATCTTAAATTTTAAATTCCCAAAACTGAAAAAAGAAAAATAGTGAAGAAAGTGAATATTATATTTTAATATTTAAATAATTATATATATTATTTTTTCCCCTCTGGTTGCCCCTCGAGAGCAACAAATGAAGCCAGCTTGGTAAGGTGCCAGTTCTTGAAAATATATATTTTTTAAGAACATCATGCATTTGAATAAATAATAGAAAAGGAAAAAGAAAATACAAGCGTCGTGATTACCTGTTTGGAGAAGTAAAGGCGAAATCGATCCACCGTTGTTTATCAGGCAGCCATTTGATAATCCTACCGTCGGAGATGCCGGTGTAAGGTCCTCCGCCGGCGCTGTCGAAGGCGAAACTCTCCGGCCCTACACCGCCGTCAATTGACAAATATTCTATGTTCGGTTCATCGAGAGTCTCCGGCGGCGGCGGTGAAAATCTGGTGGTGCTGATGGCGAGTAGGGCGAATATGGCGGCGACTGCGGTGGCGGTGAGGCAGAGGTTGGAGTACATAGCTTTTGCACTGTGAGAGAGAGAGAACGGAATTTCAGAGATGTGTGAGATGTGTGAGATGCGTGAGATGTGTGAAGGTTTTTTTGTTAGTTTTGTTCTGTAGACCTGTGAGTGGCAATTATGAAATTTACATTATTGAGACTGTTTCTGGCCCCACTTGGTCCTTACAGGTTGAGAATGAGATGAGGTTATTTTGGTCATCTTACAACACTATCAACCTTTTACACTCCAAATCCCTGTTTTTTTAGACAATAATAAATACCCACAATTTCAATTTTCATACTTTTAAAAAACTAGCATCAATTATTTGTTATATTCATTGTATTATACTGTTTTTTTTTTTAAATAAAAGTTGAACAAATACTCTATTTATTCCTACTTATAATAAAAACAAGTGGTTTATAAAATAATATATGATATTTTAAATAATGCCATTTTACTACTCATAAAAAAAAAATATATAATATGTAATCAGGTTGACCTATTCGAGGATCTTCGGATCTATGTTTATTTCAACGTCGTCGTCCTTTTTCATCTTTAGGTGCCTAGGTATCCACCATAAGCTTTTATTCATTTGAACCTTGCTCTTAACTTTAAGGCTATAAAATGCTGCTAAATGGAAGGATCTTGTGAGAAAACCATAAATTTTTGTGTAAAAAATGGAAGAACTAATTTTTTTTTTTAAGGGTTGTTGAGGTTTAAAGTCATTGATTATTTATTCTCCTTCAAGCTTTTCTTGCTTAAATGAGGCTTAGGTTGCACAGAAATGATTTGAGCTACGGTGGAGATTAAATGGGCAAAGCTTTCATATCAATTCTCCTAAATTTTCTCAAATTATTGAAATTAGTGAATTTATAGAAATTTTTCATTGGCGAGTGAGTTTGGTGATGACCATCCCAAAAGTGGAACCATATGGCAAAAATGAAGAAAGATTCAAAATCCGAATGTATTAACCAAAAGTTAAATAAATCAACAGGAGTTTCTTCTCAAACCCCTTTTAGTATCTCCTACTCGAAAAGGGAAAACTAGAGCTGAACTATCTCGAGAAATAGCTTAAAAACAGCCTACTTTAATTCAAAAACACCCACAAACGGCATCAGGACAGATCCAAACCACAGCTTTCCATCCTTCTCTTCCACTTCACTAATAAACTTCAAAGTTTTCCCTTCACAGTCTTCCAATACCTCCAAAATCTCTCCTTCCTCACTCAACCTAACCGCAGTTGCATGGGCCTTCCCTCCCACCAGCAACCCATGCAATTTCTTGAAGTCAACAGGAAGTTTCAACAGTACCTTCCCAAACCAAGAGGCTGAAGAAACCAATCTCCCAACAAGTCCCTTTTTAGCATGCAAAGCAACCCAATACTCGCCTTTGGGGTTCCTTCTAATATTGTCGGGATACCCCGGAAGCTTGGCGAGAACGTCCAAGTTTCCTGCATCAGGACCTCGAAGCCAAAATCTGAGGATCCTGCCAGTGGTGGACTCAACAACAAGCAGATAGGACTTGTCTTTGCTTAATGCAACACCATTGGCAAAAGCAAGGCCTTGCAATAAAACCGTAACTTGTTTACTATCTCGGTCGTACTTAAATAACCTTCCCGTGCTATCTCCGCTCAAGATCGATGCCATGAACTGTCTGCAAGTATAAAACATTCACAAAACAAAAGTTGAAGAAAAGTCAAATATTACCCCAGCAAGTTTATGGTCTTCGGTTCCAGTTTCAAATGAAGTTTTGACATATAAAAGCAAATTACACTCTCATATTCAAAGGAAAATGTTAAAATAGAGATAACCAATGACATTACAAACATAGTACTCCAGTTAAGCATTAGGAAAAAAAAAAAAACAGAGGAACCAGAAAAACAATGAGCTTATGTTCATCAGATAAAGTTTTTTATCAGATGTTTCAGATTTTTTTCTCAGATTTTCTTCTTTAAGATCAATTGCTAAAACGAGGCATGAATATGCTTTTTAAGTCTTAATTACCTTCTTTGGAAAACTGTACTGCTGTCTGTAAAGTAGATCACATCACCTTCTTCATCAATATCAAGATCATTTGTGAAGCGAAGTGGCTTGCCTTCGAATTCAGTCACAAGTTTTGTTGCCAAACCTCCAGCCGGTCCCACTACATGAAGACCGAGATAGGCGTCGGCAATATAGAGGTCTCCAGTTTTCTTATCAAAACGCAGTCCTAATGGCCTCCCACAAACATGCTCCAATTCAAGAGCAAACGGGCGAACACACTCACTCCTTCCAGAACATAAAACGAAAGAATTAACAGGTGAACCTGAAAAATGAATAATACTTGCCAAACAATCATATGCACATCCAAAACAGACATTCAAATAGTACCAATATGAGCAGAAAAGTAAAAGTTATAAGACAGAAAAATGGAATACTTCAAAACCTGATATCATTGGCTCAAATTGTATAGAGATCATGGTTTGTTTTTCTTAGGCCTAAGACGGTTGTCTTCCCCAGTGTCAATCCAATTTTAGTTTCCCTGAGATATCTTACTCAAGCAATCACGGGCCGACAAAGAGAAGCTCACTAAGTGTAGCAGTTGTGTCAAGAACAAATAATTGGTGGACAAGATGCATAATCCCCAAAAGGTTTGGCAGGGTGGGTGGGATAGCCAAGCCAGCCATTTCATGATACTAAGCCAGTCATATCCAAGAAAAGAACGAAACATTGTGAATTCACCAAGCAAAATGAGAGATTGATTTGAACCCTCAGTAGTTGTTTGTTTTAAAAAATTTACCGATTTTCAAGACCAGAGCAATTCCTACCTAAAAATGATTCCTCAACAAGTTGAAATGGAAGTTAAGGCAAAAAAAAAAAAAAAAAAAACAAGAAACCAAAGACGAGGTCAATGCATCATTGGATAATCAATTCTCCTAATCAAACAATCTTACAATAAAAAATTCAACTCTGATCCTGTCTAATAAAAAAACAAAAGTTGCAGCCGAGCATCACCATTCCATGACAGTATTACACAATATACAGCTTCAAAAAAGAACTGAAAAAGGCCTCTCCTAAAACATTTCAATTCTCCTCCATCGCAAACTTTTTGTACAAACTCAGAATTTCTTTCACATAGAATCAAACAATCTGATGAATATACAATTTTTCTCCCAAAGATAGAATCAACACAAGAAGATAAGATTGTACCTCTGAGAACTAGTGACAGCGAAATCAGTCCACCCACGGCCATCGCCTTGCCACTTGAGAATCCGGCCATCTGCGACGCCGGTGTAAGGGCCATCTCCGTTGGGGTCAAAAATCAAACTCTCTGGTCCAGTTGCTCCGGTGACCGGGATAACGGTGGCGGAATGGAGATAATCATGGGTTCCGGAAATCTGCGGCGGCGCTAGGACCTGATTAAGCTGGAGGAACGGGGTTTGGAGCGAGAAGATGATGGCGACGAGGGCTGCAATCGTGGCCACCGTCAATGTAAGCATCGAGTTCATGGGGGGGGTGTGTGCGTGTTTGTTTGGGGGAATGGAAAGGGAAGCGAGTGGATCGGGTAGAAATGGGAATGGTTGGAGTGGAGAAGCGGAGTTTACGAGTCTGAGTAAGGTGAAAAGATTGCTTTCATATTCTATTTTTGTATTCTTTAATGACTTTTCTCCTCGATCTTCCACCCTAAACCATTGTATTGGTATCGTTTTTCGGCCGGCGGGTCCAATTGCAGTAATAAATATTTTGAACTTTAATAACTATTTCCTTTTTATTCTTAAAAAGCGTGTAGGTTTAATTTAATTTTATTTCTCAAGAAAACAAATTTTAAAATCAACCTTTTACGAGCTTTCCAAATCAAGCCTTATTTTCTTGTTCTTCCTTTTTCAAATATTATCATTTTCACAGTAATTTAAAATTATTTATATTTTTTTCCCGAGTGTTTAAATAAAAATCCACGTCGGAGAGAGAGAGAGAGAGAGAGAGAGAGAGAGGAAGAATAGGGAAAAGAGCCAAAGAGAGATGAGTGATTGGGGGGCTTTGTGAGGGCGCGAGTATTGCGGTTGGAAGCGTCTCTCTCCCCCGTCTGATTTCTCTTAACAAACTTTTTCCTATTTTAAAGAATTGCAATAACACAGACCTCAAAACTCTCCCCTCCAGACTTGGACTTCTTCTCCGTATTGGTATCATAATAAGAGTCTCCCACCCCCCACCTCCGCAACACACCAAAATAAAATTAGAAGAATTCAAGACCCAATTAAAATTTAGATTATATTTTTTTAATTCAACCCCCCCAATAAATATACCTCCTTCTCCCTAATTTCCCATTTATCCCTCTTCTCGCCTCTGGCTTTACTTTAACCTAAGGCAGAGTTCCCATCTCTGCCTTAGCCATTTCCCGTTATTCCAACTCATCCACCCACCATCCACCATGGTCTTCCAAGATTTCGACCAGATCTCCGAACGCCGTCGCGCCGAGAGAGCGCGCAAGTTCCGTAATAGGGTCATCATCGCGGTCGTCTCAACCTTCCTCATCCTTGTTCTCGTCGTCGCCGCCGTCTTCGTCCAAGTCTCCCCGCCCACCAAATCCACCACCAGAGACGGCGCCGGCAGCGGCAGCAGCCGCAGCAAGGGAAGCTCCAAAGATCATGCGACATCCGACGTCAAACAGGTGTCCCGCGCCCAGAAAATGATTACCATGATATGCAACTCCACAGACTATAAAGCCAAATGCGAGAGCACTTTGAAGGAAGGCGTAGAGACCCACCCCGATTCCTCCGACCCCAAAGACCTCATCAAGCTCGCCATCGCCGCCGTCTCCACCGAGGTTAACTCCGCCCTGAAAAAAGCTTCCGCCATGAACTTCCCCACCCCGGAGGAAAAAGGGGCGTTCGAGGACTGCAAGCTCCTGTTGGAAGAAGCGGTGGAGGAATTAGACAGGTCTGTGAGCGAATTGAGCAGGAAGGATCTGGGAAAGCTGACAGAGAAAACGACGCCGGATCTCAACAACTGGCTGAGCGCGGTGATGTCGTATCACGCCACTTGCGTGGATGGGTTTCCAGGGGGGAAGTCGAAGACCGAAATGGAGGCGACGTTGAAGGCCGGAAAGGAACTGACGAGTAATTCGCTGGCGATGATTTCGCAGGTGGCTACGTTCTTCTCAACGTTTGAAAAGTCGGATGGTGGAGGAGCTGCAACACGACGTCGTCTAATGGCCAAAGATGGGCTACCCAGCTGGATGACCAGCTACGAACGCAGGATGTTGAAGCGCGATGCGGAAGACGATAAGCCGACGCCTAATGTTGTGGTCGCCAAAGATGGGTCCGGAAATTTCAAGACCATTAACGAAGCGTTGGCTGCCATGCCTGCAAAATATGATGGACGGTAGGCTCTGTTTTTTTTTTTTTTTAGTACTTTATGTAATTCATATGAATAATGTATTGTATTAAAATGGATGAAAACAAGCAGGTACGTGATCTATGTTAAGGAAGGGATCTACGAGGAGACGGTGGTGATTACCAAAAAAATGGCGAATGTTACAATGTACGGAGATGGATCTCAGAAGAGCATGATCAGTGGGAATAAAAACTCAGCGGACGGAGTTCGAGCCTTCCAAACCGCATCTTTTGTGGCACTTGGAGACGGGTTGTTGGCGAAAGGGATCGGATTCAGAAACACTGCAGGTCCAGAAAAGCAGCAGGCCGTAGCCGCCAGAGTCCAGGGCGACAGAGCCATATTCGTGAACTGTCGGTTCGAGGGGTTCCAAGACACGTTGTACGCGCAAGCCCATCGGCAGTTCTACAGGAGCTGCTTGATTACAGGCACAGTGGACATCATCTTCGGGGACGCGGCGGCCATTTTCCAAAATTGTAATTTCATGTTGAAAAAGCCGTTGGATAAGCAAGCGAACGTAGTAACGGCACAGGGGAGAAGTGACAGACATGAAACCACGGCCACTGTGCTGCAAAACTGCAAGATATTGCCGGACAAGACGCTGGAGGGTGTGAAGGCGCAGTTCAAAAGCTACTTGGGGAGGCCTCGGAATGAGTACTCCAGGACCATAGTAATGGAGTCCGAAATTGAAGATATCATTCACCCCGATGGGTGGATGCCTTGGGACGGGGACTTTGCACTCAAAACCTTGTACTATGCTGAGTTTAACAACAAAGGGCCTGGGGCTAAGACCGATGCCAGAGTGAAATGGCCTGGTTTTAAGGTGATTGATAAGGAAGAGGCTGCAAAGTTTACGATAGGAACTTTTCTAGACGTGGATTGGATCCAGAGCTCCTCGGTTTCTGTTCATGTCGGCCTGTTTTGATATAACACCAAAAAAGAAAAAAAAAAAGAAAAATCCATTTTCTCATCTCCTTTTCGTCCACTTTTCCGATTTGTTACATGCATGCATGCCTCCTCAATTTTTTTCTATTTATTTCTATTTCTACTTCTTACTTCTTGTATTTATACATATACAACGCCCAAATACTCTAACAAAACTAGAGATTCCCTCGTAATTGTTTTTTCTTAAAAAAAAACAACAAATTTTTTCTTGTATATTTTTCTTTTCTTTTTTTATATCATTTTATTTATTAGGTATGAATGAGCCTTGTTTTATATTTATAATTATTTTTTAAATCAAATAACGAGATCAAATAAATTATAAATGAAATGGAGATCTTAATAAATGAAGAAGTTTTTTGTTTATAATAAATGTCAAATAAATCATAATTCATAACTAGACATTCTCGAGAATTTGATGATGACCGAACATTCTCAAGGATTAATACAATTGACAATAATAAAGTGATTTGGGGAATGTGACAATAAAAGATTAGAGAAAAGAAGAACTATCAACAATCAAGTATTGTGAGCAAAAGACAGGAGAGGGTTAGAGAAAAGAAGAACTATCAACAATCAAGTATTGTGAGCAAAAGACAGGAGAGGGTTCAAATGAATGGTGGACGTGGTGACAATCATAGAGGAAGAAAAGGGCATAAATTGAGAATAGTGTACTTTATTAATATACCTAACACAAAATTACTCTAAACTAGCTACACTTGTATTTTTTTTTTTTAGTTTTTACGATTGAACTATGAAAACAACGATGTACTTTGTTGAGGTATGTAATGACTTTTAATTCATGTAAGTATTTCTCAACAATGATCTAGTTCATATCCATTTATTTATGTATTTCTGATGAATTTCAGTTTCAAATTTACAAATTAAAAAATGAGTGGGCACCTTTTAAATTTTTAAAATTTAGAAAGTTTTTATTTTTATTTTGAACGTGGGCAGTTTGAACATTATATATAATTTATAATTAATATTATTCATTCCATTTATTTAAATTAAAATTAATATTCAAATGTTGTTAATAAAAATAGACAAATAATAATAATAATAGAAAAGATAAGAGAGAAAAATAGCGATGAGAAAAATGATGGATGTGAGCGGTATATGGAGGAAAGAGAGTATAAATCTGGAGTGGGCTTGGAAGGTGTACCAATGAATCTGAAATCCAAACCCAGTCCAAGTCCAAATCCATGGGCCAAACGCGCAAAAAAATCCTGTCTGAGACACCCGTCCCCGTGGTTTACCCAAGTGTTGAACGTAATAGCAAGTAACCGAAAAGAAGTTGAGAGAGGTGTTCGTCGTCGGAGAACGGAGTCTGAGACTTTTCTGAGTGGAGGCTCCACAAACAAGTCGACCTCCATGGCTGCCAAGGCCTCCCCTCTTGGGTTACCCAAGTCCGGTGCAATTTCCAAGGGCTACAATTTTGCTTCTAGATGGGAACAGGTACGCTCATCATTTCCAATTTACTCCTCATTTCGTTCCATCTTGAATCCTGAAATTTGCTTCTCACTCTTCGATCTCGCTCTTGTCCAAATCCTGCTTCTCAATGTGGTTTAATGCGACGAGATCTGTTTGCTCGACTTCTTCTTTCTCTCTTCCTTTGCGTTTTGTTTGTAGTTCTGTCTTTTCATCATCTGTTTATCCGATTTGTGCCCAGAATGCTCCTCTAACGGAGCAACAGCAAGCGGCGATTGCGACGCTCTGTCATGCTGTTGCTGAGCGACCACTTCCCGCTGATCTGGTGAGTGCTCTTTATTTTCAATCTGTTTCTACTTCGCGTTCTCTATTTCTTCATCTCGTAATCAAGTGGTGGGGACTACCAGTTTATACGTTGTGTTTAGACAGGAAAATGTTAATATATATTCTTTTTAATTCAATAACTAGGCCTTCGTGTTAAATATTATTGTAGGCACAAGACCGTATAGGTGGTAAAGAAAATGCCTTGTCTATTTCGGTTAAGGATACCAGCAACGAAGATTCTGATGCTATCGAAGCTGTTTTGGTCAATACCAATCAGGTATTGTATTCTGTACGCTGCATCCAATCTCTTCTGCATTTTTTGTTTTCTTACATTATTTCTGATGGTAACAATCATAATCTTCTAGATGCTAGCTCTTGAGGACTAACATTTGGTACATGGGCATTGCCCTGTCTCCTTCCTGTTCAGAATTGTCTCAAATTCTTGCATTAATGTTAGAGACATCCCCTTTGATTTCGTCCAATTGAATTTATTTTTGGAATTATTGGAAGCTTTTTCACATTTCGTTACATTTTTAAGAACATATATTAAAAAGAAGAAGAAGAAGAAGAAGAGAAAAGGGGACAACGTAGGGGCTGGGTAGAGAAACCCCACCCACCACAAAGACACAATAGGAAATGTATTCCAATGAAGATTTATCCAATTTAAAAAAGTGTGGTTTCCAAAAGTACAGTTCACACATTTCATTAATTAACGAACTCCCTGTTTCTTATCAAAAACCAAAAGACAAAAAAGAAAAAGAAAGATAGAGGTGTACTTACTGTTCGATAATTTTCAAATGATATACAATGCTGGATTATAACAATTTGCTGATGTCTTGCCTTGTGTTATCTTCCTTGGGATGATTTATTTTCACTTTATGATTGTTCGGTTTTGTTGAAGCCATACCACTAAAATTTTTACTCTTCCTAATGAATCTCATGTAGTTCTACAAATGGTTTTCTGATCTTGAATCAGCCATGAAGTCTGAGGTTAGTACAAATTAGATAGTTTCTCTAATTTATCTTGCATGCTCATGACAACGTTCTTGTTGATCATTCTATTCATTTTTGTAGACAGAGGAGAAATACCACCACTACTTGAACTCTTTAACAGATCGCATAGGAACATGTGATGATATACTTCGCCAGGTAATATGTTAGTTTTTTTCTGATCAATATGAAAGAATTTTTTATTTAGATAAAGCCTAATTTTCATCGAGAAAATATGAAAGAAAACTCTGGGAATACAAAAAAGGAAAAAAAAAAAAAAACAGAAGCCCAATTAGCCTAAGAAGTTGCTCCAGTCGAGCAAAATAAGACTACAACATGGAGACCCAAAGAGAGATATGATAACGAACCTAAATGACTAAACACACCGTTTTACTTACAAATTTTAAAAAATTAATTCTCCCTAGTGGCGCATTGGCCAAAGCATGTTGCTTGTAGCCACATGCTCATTCCATACCCTTCTACCTTGCTTTGATTGTATGCCTTTCATTCTTGCATAGTTATTTATTATTCTTGTAATTTTGTTGGCGTATGACTCCTTGCCACTTTTGATGTTTACACCGACCAAAGACAATTTACCTCAAAATGTACTATAGAAGGACATGACTAATTGTCAAATCTTCCTACATGGGTAATATGCCATCAATGTTGTTTTCCCTTATTGCTGGCTGGCATATAACATCTACTTTCTTAAAACGCTTTCCATAACGTTTTTCAAAGCTTTCTTAACTTGTTTTCTAAAACCATTTCCAAGAATGGTGATAGAGGCTACGAGATAGGACGTTTGTGCCATCGACGATCCAAGTTTGAGTTGGCTAACTTACTTAAGAGTGAGAGTATGTGTCCCATAATTGTTTCGTGAGTCCCAAAGAAGTTCGATTCTGACACAAAACGGGTACATAAGGGGTTTAATGGAAGGGCTGCACCTTGAGACTTTGAATTTCCTTCATGTATAAAAATGTTATTTTTTTTTTTAAAAAGGAAACAAAAATTCTCATTGAAAAAATGGAAAAGATTAATGTTAAAAAATACAAAGTGCCTAAATGGGAAAAGTAAAAAACAGAAAATAATACATAAGATACTATAAAGGAAATATAAAAGTATTCCAATTAAGACATAATCATGAATGGAATAATTTGCAAAGTGTTTGGAAAGAGATCACCATGAAGAGGCATTAAGGTGAGCCGAACCAAAACGATCAACCCAAGTAACAGACTTGTGGAAAATCCTCTATTTCAGAGAGGAGAACTTTCCCCGCATTAGACCATTAGTGCCAAAGGAGGGCCGACCGACAAATGGAGAATGTTCTCCTTAAAGGAATTGAAGAATACCCACAAAACATTAAAAACTGATGATAGTTTCCACCAGCATTGACTTGAGCAGGGGCATAAAAGAAAAGATATGGATAGTATCCAAGTTTGACATATAGAGAGGGCAAATTGATGGGGATATATAGTGCAAAGGAAGCTTTCTTTGAAGAACCTCAGTAAACTTCAAGGATCCATTATGCTTGACCCAAATGAGAACATTGATACGTTTGTGACTTCTAGTTTTCTATAAAGCTGAATGAACTTCCTTAAGCATAGGTGATGATGCAACCAAATGCTTAGAAAGGAGATTTCACAAAAAACCTGCCCCGAGGATCAAGAGACCATCGACTAGAATCTGTCATTGCAACTTCCTTTTTTCTAGCTAGACTTCCAAAAAGTTGTTGAAAATCTAAAACCTCATCATCCTTAAGCAGCCTATGGATGTGACATTCCACATGTGAGTATCTCATCCCAATGGATAAAAACTGAACCATTGGAAAAAGAAGAAATTTCGAATAGGTGAGGGAAACGAGATTTTAGCAGAGTCACTGATCCATGTGTCTAGCAAAAGTGAAATTCTCCTGCCATTACCTAGCTTGAAAGTAGTAAAACTCGACTTTTTTCCAAATTTTATAAATATTAATCCCGGCCAAAAAGGGAAGGACTTTTCCCTCTGGGGGTAGGAAAATCATGAGTGGGGGAGCGGACTCAAAGCTATGGAACTTGGGTCTGGGTCTTTTGTCGAAATGGAGTGGCCTTATCTTTTTATTTTTTTCTTTTTTGTTAATGGTTTAAGGGCAAGGGTTCTGTTATAAATTAAATATAGTATACTCAACCCGAATCAACATATTTGTTTTGTTTTATGCTCCATAATTCTTCCTCAGCCAGACTTTGGCAAAATAGCATTACAAGTACAAGTATTAGTAGAATAGCAAAAATGTGTTCCTCGTCATTAATATGTTTGCGTTCCCCTGGACTTCAGGCCGTGGGCTTATAAGACTCGTACGAAATTTCTCAAAAGTATGGCATTGGTGAAAACTATTCCCATAGTTTTTGTATCACTTTACGCCGAAAAGATTCTGGTTTGTACATATATTTCTATCCCCATTTAGCCAAAAGAGCCATGTGTATGTTTTCCAAGCCACCAATAATGATTCCACCATCAAGAAGTGCTTTTTGATTCTTGAATTAAAACCAGATTGGGGCATTGATTATGTATGAATTTCTTTAATGCTACATGTTTAGATTTGTCCCTAGACCACGAGTATTTCGTAAAATAAATTTTATTGCTACTTAAAAGAGGATGACACACAGAAGTTTAAACTGCTGGAGTTTGAGATGAAATTTTTTGCAATGGTAGACCGCAAATTCCAGCAATAAAAGACAATTTAGATCAAGTTTTGGAAGGAGAGAAAGCAAGATCTACCACTGTTGACTCTTGAAAACAATGCCGTACATCTTCACTAGAATATAAGTTATTAAGGGCTTCCACAAAAAGATCCTCTGAAAATTGCTCGACATGTTCTGGATCCAGAAATGAAAAATTTGAAGCCTCGCTACATACATTGACAATTGAAGCAAAAAACAGATATTATTCTTAGGAGTGAGAGGGCTGGTAATACCTTTGATAAATTGAACATTTGAGCCAAGAGAGAGATAGTTGATTGTCAGAAAACCTTCCATGTATAAAAAAACATGTTCTTGCCATGCTTGTGCCCTAAATTTTTAGAAAATGATGTGTCATAGTGTTCTTACTGTGTCGTATCTGTCTTGTATATGTATTCGTATCTGTGCTTCTTAGTCAGAAGGGCACCAAGATAGATCAAACCTTTGACAAATGAAGTTCAATTACTGTGATGCTTTGCAATGGATGAATGAATGGTTGGAAGTTCTCACAACCGAAGCACATAGGGCAGGTGCTTGGAGAAAGAAACATCTTTAGGTTCCTTGTATGGATGGTGGCTCCCACTTGGTCTATTGCAAGATTACTTCCTTGCTGCAAGATTAAGGAGAGTTAGGCTTTGCAGATCCCATTGAAAGAAACAAGGCCTTGTTGGCTAAGTGGCACAGTGATTTGATAATGAACCTACTCTTGATAAAGGTGGTAGAGAGCAAAAATGATAGTTAGCATTAGACGATTTTTGTTGGATGCTTGGTGTGGCCAAGTTGGGCCAATGCATAACTATCCCAAACCTTTCACTTTTTACTAGGATAAAGCTGAATGCTAAGGATGAAACGAGTCAAATTATATTTCAATTGTTACAATGTTAATATCTTTTAAATTTATGCAAGAATAATGAAAAAAAAGTGTACAAAACTTGATAATTATGATCTAATTTATTTTTTTACTATTTGAAGATTTGTTTTTGTTTTTTGCGTGATAATGAATGGGTTTGATGAAATAATGGAATTATCCAATTTTTTATGTTTTCTTTCTCATTCAGGTAGATGAGACGCTGGACTTATTTAACGAACTACAATTGCAACATCAGGCTGTAGCAACAAAGACTAGAACGCTTCATGATGCATGTGATAGACTGGTGTGAATCTGATCTCTATTATTTTATGATGTTTCAATTACCGAGACGTATTTGCCACTATATTCTAGAATCATGTTTCTATAGCCTAGAACAAAGGGTTGACAAAGATTTTATAAATTAGAAGGCCATTAGCCTCTAGATGACAACCTATGTCTTTTCCTTTAGCTTGATAAGTTCAATTGGAGAATAACCATTAATCTCATTTATTTACTATTAGATAACAATTTAGTGATTACAACCTATTGGCATTTGGTCAATTCGAGAGAGTCTAATAAAAAGGTACTAATGCTTAAAGAAACATACTCTACATTGGAGTGACAAAGAAACTGGAAAAGTAATAAATATTCATAAGGAAAGATTAAAGCATCCCAATTAAGATTAATATCAGTCAGAGAAATCTAGAAAAGACTTAGCGAGAGGACACCAAGTAGAGACGTTCAAATGAGCTGAATCAAATTCAGCAGTCCTCCACGAAAAATACTTGTCCTAAAAAATCCTCAAATTTCTTTCCATCCATAGTTCCATGAGAAGATCTTTGATCCCATTGGACCGTAATAAAAGAGGCTTTGAAGCCAAAAGATCCCACGAAGAAGTTGATGAAGATTGTCCCTTGAATGATAGGAGAAGATCCAAGAAACTCTAAAAATGGGGAGAAGCTTGTGCATACACTTCAACGAATAAGTGCAACAAAAAAAGATGTGATGTAAATCATCCCCACGTTCATAGCCAAGAGGGCAGACCGAAGGTTCAAAGCAGAATAAGGAAGCTTCCTTTGCAAGACTTCAGACGTATTTAAACTTCCAATTAATAAAATCCATAAGAGAATGTTAATTCTCTTTGGATTTTTTTTGTCTTCCATAAAGCCCAAAATTAGTCATTGTGAAGGAGAAGAATCTGTAAGTTTCCTTGTTAAGGACTTCACTGCGAAAGAACCAAAATGTTCCAAGGACGATTTTCTTGGGGGTTTAAGAGAACCAGCTTTTAAAGATGAAAAAATTCCCGCCAAAGATTGCGGTAGAACTTCCTCATCCTTGAGCAACCTCCTTTCATGGAGCCTTTGTAATTGTACTATCAAATACCAGATACTATTCTTTGGAAACAATCCAATAGTGATTGGTTTGTCCAGTCTAAGTCCCCAGCTTGATCGGATTTCTCTTTGCAACTCTAAGACAGTAAAAGCTGTTGAATTGACGACCTTCATCTTCCCTGTGCTTCAATGTTAAAGGATGTTCAAGTGTTTTGCTTCAGTCTCTGTCATGAAGTTGTGGTGGCTCCATAGTTGACAATGGTATTCTTTGTGGCTCTATGATTAACCCGGGCCTTGACATATAAAAGACCGCGTTCCACTGGCTCCTTTAGCTCTTTCACTCTCTTTTGGAGAGTGGACAAGTATTTTAGTGCCCCCACGTGGGGGTGTTCAACATTCTCAATTAACGGTATTTCTGTTTACCATCTCATACTCGGCTTTTGAATTGACTCCAAGATTTGCTTGGAAGGCGTATAATGTCACCTTCTGTGGGCATTCAGATTTTTGATGGCCCCCCTTTCATATGAAGCAAGACGAGGGCCTTGACTTTGACTATAACTATTCTGGCTGTGAGGTCTCTGCCATGGAATCCTACCTCTCTATTCAGAGGACTCGTATTCCTCTTCTTTGCCTTCGAGTCTGTCACTTCCCCCACCTGTGGGGGAGTTGGGTCATAAATTCTTATTTCCACCACTTGCAGATGCCTGGTTCACCTTGTCTCTTGGGGTTGATTGATATTGAGATCAAACAGGCGTTCGACAGTAGCATAGGTCTATGCCTGGTTCACCTTGTCTCTTGGGGTTGATTGATATTGAGATCAAATAGGCGTTCGACGGTAGCATAGGTCGCGGAAAGGTCTTGAACTCTTTGTTCGTAGAGCTTGATTTTCGCCCACGACTTCAGCCCCTCAACAAAATCGAAAACCTTGTCTTTCTCGGACATATCACGATATCTAACATAAGCCCAAAAAACTGCTTACGTAGTCTCGTATACTGCTAGTATGCCTCAACACTTTTAACCTTCTTCTTGCGATTATTTTGGCATTCTCTGGGAAGAACTGAGAGCGGAGTTCTTGTTTCAAGCTATCCCAAGTGTCCACAATACATCAACCATCTTGAATGTCTATGTACTTGGACCTCTACCACAACTTTGCATCGTTGGCTAGATGCATTGTTGCCAACGTGACCTTCGCTTCTTCTACCACAATATTTGTGGCTCGAAAGTACTGTCAAGGTCGGAGTTAAAGTTCTCTAGAGCCTTGACATCTCAAACCTCACAGAAGGGCTTGGGCTTTGGGATCTTTATCTTGATAAATTTTACTATACCCCCGATTGAGGTTTGGTTTCCCACCGCTCACATGGTTAGGTTTAATCTGGCGCTTAAATTTGCCACTTTAGCCCTCACCACCCCGAGGGCTGCTCTCAAATCCTCAGACTAGAGAGAAATCTGCACCATTTGTATTTTTAAATATCTATCATGATTTAAGTCTATTGGAGGCTTTTTTCCCCTCCTTTTATTTTGGTAACCTGTTGACTAAAGAGAAATCCGCACTGCTTCTTTTGCACTATGCATGTTATGAATGTAATGATCATTGTTTCCTATCATAAAAAAACGTTAAAGCAAGAAGATGTAGAAGAGAGAATTAGAGTGCTCTTGCCAACTAATTTTCTTGTTTGGTGCCAAGTGGTGAGGGATATTATATTTTTATACGTAATTGAATAATCTACAACTTCGGCATCTGAAACTTAGTATGAATTTTTCTTTTTTGTTAAATTTTCTTGATTATAGGTCATGGAGAAGCAGAGACTGATTGAATTTGCTGAAGCACTTCGCAATAAGCTCAACTACTTTGATGAGTTGGAGAATGTAAGGTTTGACTTTTGACATAAGAATTTCAATATGAATGTTGTATTCTTGTTCAGATTCTCAAACTGCACAGGAAATTCTTTCCCCTGCATTTTAGATGGAACAGATCATTTTCCCGTCTCTTTGTTCTTTTCTTTTTCTGTTTTTTTGGGGATGAAAAGGACTGAACTTTTCATGAGAGAGGATAAAAGGTTACATAAGGGAGGTTAAAGGGTTTTTACCCAAATTGACATGGATAAGGAAAGGAGAATCATTACAAAAACTGCCACTTAAAATTTACAAAAAATGGTAAGGTTAAAAACATTCTATTTACCCTGAAGATTTTTTTTTTTTAATTTTTAAAATTTTTTAATTTTATTTTTAATTTTATTTTCTTTCCATCCATATAAAATCTTCATCTATTTACTTTGAATATCCTTCTTTTTCTTCCCATCCTTATAAAATCTTCATGGATTGGCTTAATGACACTGGAATAGTGATAAAAAAAAAAGGTAAGGGTGAATGGCTTATCCGAGCAGTTTCCACATTTTTCTTGATCCTCCACTCTTATACTCAATGCAGATGGGAGTGAAGCCTTCTAATTTTCCCATTTGATTGATAAACTCACACCTTAGAGCCAGTATTTGATCATGTGTTTGTAATTGATAGCGTGTGTTACAAATCTCCCTAGCATTCATTTTAAGTAATTACTGGCAACGTTTTAAAATTCTTCCATCCTTTATAGTATATAATGCATTTGAGTTTAATTCGTTCTTAAATTTTGCAAATTGTTTGCAGATTACTGCCATCTTTTATTCCCCAAATATGAGTGTTGGAAATGAAAATTTTCTTCCAATGCTGAAAAGACTTGATGACTGCATATTGTAAGTTCTTAAATGAGGTCTTTTGCTTTACTTACGTTGATAGTATCATATTTTTAACTTTTCTTTTGTTTTCTTCAGATTTGCTGAAAGTAATCCCCAATATGCTGAATCCAGCGTTTATTTGCTCAAATTTCGACAACTCCAGGTCTTTTAATGTAGCCCCTATTGCTCTGATATTCTTTCGTTTCCCTTCTTCCTGCAATTCACTACAGATTATAACAGAGATTAGAGATGAAAATGAAGGATTTAGATTTGTAACCAATACCTGACTTTTCTTATGCAAGTTCATAAATAACAAAAGCCAAGAATATTGTTTATAGGATGCATTCAAGGACAGAGATTAGAGACGAAAGTGAAGGATTTAGATTTGTAACCAATACTTAACTTTGTTTATGCAAGTTCATAAATAACAAAAGCAAAGAGTATTTTTTATAGGATGCATTAAAGAACAATGGGAGGTAGAAAAAGGTGAACATGTTTCGCTCATGCATCATCTTTTAACCCATGCAAATTCAGCTCCCAAGCGAATAGTTTATGCTCGCCGCTTGATTAACACATTTTATATCAGTTTACTTGTAAGCAAGTCACATTTGTCCATCTTTTGCTGTTATGATAGCCATGTACATATACTTAACTCTATATTTTATCTGTATACAGTCTCGGGCACTTGGTATGATCCGGTTTCATGTTGTTTCTGTTCTCAAAAGTGCTTCTTCTCAGGTGAAGAAAACTAACTCTTTTTCACTGATTATCTACAAGTGCATATATGATTGATACCTGCATGATCAGACACAATCCTAGAATCTAATCATTGTTAGATCTCTCTCTCTCTGTTTTTTTAAACAAGAGACTAAATATCTTGTCAATTCATGGTTAGATCTCTTAATTGTAGTAGCTGTTTCCTCTACCAGGTTCAGGCAGCCATGCGTAGTAGCAGTGGCAGTAATAATGCTGTTTCCGAGGGTGTAGAAGCATCTTTTATCTATGTGCGATTTGAGGCAGCAGCAGCTGAGGTAATGATTTAGTTTACATTTGCTATGAAATATCTTGTCACTCTATTCTTTTAAGTCTAAAACAAGTTGTCAGCTGTCTGTATAAGGAAGAGAGTACTGTCAGGACTACAAATTTTAAAAACCCTTACAAACATTATAGCTGGATGACATTTTGTAGTATACACGACTAAATATTGTAGTTGTGTAGCTCAAACCGGTGCTGGAAGAAATTGAAAGCAGATCAACAAGGAAAGATTATATTGAGATCCTTGCAGAATGCCATAGACTGTACTGTGAGCAACGGTTCTCCCTGGTGAGCTCACATTTTAGTTACATTGTAGTCTTCAGATAGATGGTGATGTGTCAATGCCTTACTTCTCGTATTGAATCTTTTGTAGATAAAGAATATAGTGCATCAACGGATATCTGAGTTTGCTAAGAAGGAGGCTCTCCCTTCATTGACTAGATCTGGATGTGCATATCTGATGCAGGTAATATTTCCTTGTATTTAAATGGTATTAAGTAGATAAAAGTTGAAGAAAGGTCCTAGGTGATGGGTTCTTAATTTTATGTCTATTAGCTATTTGGCTCCTTTTTGTATCCCCCTTGCTTTTTTTCATTTTGTATTATTCCACTTTATTTCAATGAGGTCCAAAGGAGGTTCATATTAGTAATCGCTAGACGTGGCCTTGTCTTGTCTTTTACCATTCAGATGTGGATAGAATATGTACATAAAAGTCCATTTCCAATTTACCAACATAACCTTCGATATGGTGAGTAGGGTACAATCATACCAGAACTCATTCATCAGACCCCATTAGAACTTTCAATGTAGTTGATTGTAGTAGTGCTTTGGATCCCATTAGAACCTTCAATATGGTTGAATGTATGTTGAAGTTTGTATTGAGTGAAAACTCATGCTACTTTTCTTACGGGTAATGCTTGACGCTCTATACTTTCTCATTTATTCTTATAACTTCAATCATTGTCTTCCGTTCTATTTTTAAAATGTTGATTGATTAACTTCTATGGATAAGTTACTGATTCAAGTGTTTTCTTATTATTATCGATTGTAGGTGTGTCAGCTTGAGCACCAGCTCTTTGATCATTTCTTCCCATCTTCTTCGGATAATGTTTCGAGCTTGGCTCCTTTAATAGATCCATTGTAAGTAAACTATCTAATAATCCTTATCATTAATAGCTCAATTGGGTAAAATATATATCCTAGACCAAATGGTCAGAGGTTTAAATTTTCATTTTCACATGTTGAATTCTAAAACAATTTGTTTTAGTCATGAAGGAAAATATTCAAATAGCCGAAAGTTCACTTCAAAAGATTTAAGATGGGTATGAATATTCTAGACAAAACAATTACAACGAAATATTTTTTATGCGATAGGAAAGAAGGGATTCATTGAAAACAAAATATGACAAGGGATATGTGATACCTTTGAACTTGGAAAGTAGATTCTTGGAAGGACCGAAAGGGATGTCGCTTGTAACTTCCTAGGATTGTTATTTATATTTTATTTATAAGAGATGGTCAATGTATTAGAGGCAAAAAAATAAGCAGACAACTTAGGGGTAGTTGGTTCTTGCTTTTCTTTTTTTGGTGGTTGTTTCATGAACATTTGGTATCTTTTTATGTATATGTCAATGAAAATTGTTTTTGTTATAAAAAAAGAATTTATGTCATTAATATATACAATTTTTTCTTGGATAAGGAATGAAACTTTTCATTGAATAAATGAAAAGTCTAATGCTCATGGATACAATGGAATGCTTGTCACAAAAAATCAATTTGCGAAGGCATGATGAAAAGGAAAAAAAATAATATAACGGAATGCTAGTCACAACCGACGAACTAAGCATTAACCTGCCCCCTCTCGGAAGATTGAATGATTCCATTTATCAAAGCTTCTCCATAATTTTGTCTTTCACTGGTTGCCAAAATGTGACTGAATTTGGATGGCCACCTAGATAAAGAAAAAGTAATACTTCCACCTCACATCGATTCCACAAATGATTTTTTTAGACACTTCCAGCAGCTTTGAATCACCCACATTGATTCCACAAATGGCTGATTTTTCCAAGCTAACCTTCAAACCTGAACAAACTTCAAGCAAGGTTAACTGAAAACATTCAACATATCATCATCATTATTGTCATCATCATACTATAGTCTGAATCAGAACATTCAACATATCGTCATCATATCTACAAAGACAGCAAGGTATCATCTGCAAATTGAAGTGTAGAAACATGAATTCTCCTTTTTCCCATTGTAAAACCATCAAATAACCCATTTGCTGCATATTATCAATCAAAGCATTGAGAACTTCCGAGACAAGTAAAGATAAAAAGGGAGAGAGAGGATCCCCTTCCCAGTACCGCATGAAGCCACACTTGCCCCTCTAGTTCTTCCATTCAAAAAGATGGAAAATTTTGGATATCTTATTCATCCTATAATCCGTGGATCCATTTGCCATTAAAATTCTTTAACCTGAACACACCTTATGAAAGTCCCAATCAATAGTATCAAAAGCTTTTTCAAGATCAAGTCCCCTCAGTAATGGACTCTATACATGGTCATACGCGGTCAAACAACAGATCTCCACCCTCCTTGACACTCATCGATAGATTTCTTGCCACAGAAGGCCTCCTTGGAAAATTCAGTAACGCTGGGGTTCAAAGACTGAATAGACCTACATCTTATCATTATCCCATTCTACTATCCATGGGTTGCTGTAAATGGTGCCCCTCACCCTTCCGATTTGAGAATATGTGGCTGAACCATTATGAATTTTTGCTAATGGTAGAATATTGGTGGAAGAATACGTCCCTCCATGGATGGCCAGGGCACGATTTCATCAACAAACTTAAAAGACTAAAAGGAGTCCTAAAGAAATGGAATAAGGAGGTTTTTGGTTGTATTTCGACAAAAGGGACCCAATTGCTAACCGAAATTGCCCTCCTTGATCAGATGGAGGAAACTGGCTCCATCACACTAGTTCAACACACACAGAAAAAGCTCATGAAAGCAGAACTTATTTCGTTGGCAGTAAATGAAGAGCAATCTTGGAGACAAAAATGCAAAAAACGATGGTTAGAGGAAGGTGACATAAACTCCAAAATTTTCCCTCGTATCATGGCTACAAAGAAACGAAAGAGTACCATCATGAAAATTCTATCCACACAAGGCATACGTTTAGTAAACGAAGAAGAAATTGTATAAGAATTTGTGTCCTTTTACACATCTTTATACACAAAGGACAATGCCCTTTGCGAATTTCCTCATGATCTTAACTGGAGTCCTATTGATCAACAACAAGCTGCCTCCTTCGAGGTGGTTTTCACTGAAGAAGAGGTGGGGAAGGCGATTCAACACTTGGGCTCCAACAAAACTCCAGGACTGGATGGTTTTACCTCAAAATTCTTTCAGAAATGTTGGAACTTTATGAGAGCTGATATCATGAGAGTATTCCATGATTTTTTCGAAACGGAGTTATTAATGGCAACCTGAATGAAACATACATATGTTTGATCTCAAAGAAACTGGATGCTCGCACTGTTGCAAACTTTCGTCCCTTAAGCCTCACGACCGGTCTATATAAAATCATAGCAAGGATATTATCAGAACGCCTTAAAAAGGTTCTCCCCTTCACAATAACTGGGCAACAAACAACTTTTGTTGAAGGGCGACAAATTCTTGATGCATCCCTCATGGCCAACGAACTCGTTGATGAATGGGAAAGAAAGAAACAAAAAGGTGTAGTCATTAAACTTGACATGGAAAAGGCCTTCGACGAGGTCGATTGGACTTTCCTTGAAAACATTCTTGTGGCCGAAGGCCTAAAATGGCGAAGGTGGATTAAAGGATGCATCTCATCCATAAATTTCTCCATCATCATCAATGGAAGACCGAGAGGGAAAATTTATGCCACACGGGGCCTAAGACAAGGAGATCCTCTATCCCCTTTTCTCTTCATCATGGTAATGGACGGTCTCAGTCGCCTACTGACAAAAGCAGAATACGAAGGGCAGATAAAAGGTTTTCAGATTAATAAAGGCTTGAGCATAAACTACCTTCCGTTCGCAGATGATACAATCTTCTTTTCTAATTTGGTGAATGCCTCTTCCATAAAAAAACATGATTGAGACAGTAAAAACCTTCGAAGGATTCTCTGGACAAAATATCAATCTCCAAAAAACAAAGATTATGAGCATCAATATTAGCATAGAGATCCTTGCAGAATTTGCTAGCATATATGGTGGTAAAAAGGGAGAATGATCAAATATGTACCTAGGACTACCTCTAAAAGGAAATCAGAAATCCTTTTCCTTTTGGAAGATTATTATTGAGAAAATAGAAAGAAGGTTGTCAACATGGTCATCACGTTATACTTCAAAAGGCGGAAGACTTACCCTAATACAAGCCACATTATCCAACCTCCCTACTTATTACATGTCTCTATTTGAAATGTCACAAAAAGTGGCCGTGGATATAGAAAGACTTTTTAGAAATTACTTATGGAAAGATGGTGCACACCTTGTTCGTTGGAATATTATAAACCTCCTAACATAAAAGGGAGGCCTCGGTCTTCTCTCGATAAGGAAGAACACAGCTCTCCTCGCCAAATGGATATGGAGATATCATCATGAAGAAAAGGCCTTATGGCGAAATCTTATAAAGGCTAAATATACTCTTACATCGAGCAAAGATCACCTCCCTCCATCTTCTACAAAAGGGCCTTGGAAGTACATAAAGAAACATCAAAATCTCATCACCAACTGAACTCGCCATAAGGTGGGGAATGGGGGAAGCACATCATTTTGGACCAACCCATGGATTGGAAACACCACGCTAGCTTTGAAGTATCCACTTTTGTACAGGCTCTCTCATAGCAAAAATGCCACGATTAAAGAAACGTGGAATGTTGTCAACAAATTTTGGGACTTGAAGCTTGGTAGGAATCTAAAGGATAATGAAGCAACGGAGTGGGCCGAATTAAGCCTTGACCTTGCCCCTGTGGTAGTGTCAAACAATGAAGACTCACTAACTTGGCTCCCCAGCGCTGACGGGGTCTTTTCTACAAAATCCTTGATGATGGACATGGGGGAAAAAGTAGAAGCACTAAATCCCACGCTAGCAAAGACAATATGGAAAGGACATCAACCTAAAAAGGTGAAGTTCTTCCTTTGGGAAATAGCGCATAAAGCCATCAACACAAGTGAAAATCTTCAAAAAAGAATGCCTTACATCACTCTCTCTCTCTCCAAACTGGTGTCCACTACGCAAGAAAGAAAACGAATCACAAAAGTCACTTGTTTATGCAATGCACATACACTCAAAATTTTTGGACAACAATTCTTAATATATTCGGATGGCATCTCAAATTTCCTAGGGAGGTAAATGATTTTTTGGATATGGCCTTAACGTACCACCCTTTCAAGAACGCAAAAACCCTATTATGGAAAAACCTCATCATGGCTTTCTTTTGGAATCTGTGGAAAGAAAGAAATCAGAGAATATTTGCAGAAACGACATAGACCTACACAAAACTTTTCGACAATGTTGTTTACCAAGCTAGATCTTGGTGTAAACTGTTTAATATTTTTACTTCCTACAGTTATACCTCCCTCATTGCAAATTGGGAAGGTCTTTTGTAAACATCATGGATTATACATCCCTCTTGTAAATTTCACTCATCAATGAGATTGTCTCTAAAAAAAAAAAAAAAAACTTCGAAATCCAACCTTTCTTCTTCCTTGCTCTACACTCCTATGAAAGCATCTGACAACTAGAAATGATGGAAGGCATAACTCTTTCAAAGCCTTTTATCGAATTTTCATTACTAGATTTGTTTAAATTTTGATGCTTTATTTTTCATTGTTAACTTTATTGTTCTTGTTTCACTCCCTTGTGGAATTTGTATCTTTTGAGCATTAGTCTCTTTTTATTTATTCAATGAAAATTTTAATTTCTGGTTAAAAAAAATAATAAGAAGTTTTTCAATGATATTTGATTTGGTTGTTTTTCATGCTCTTGGAATTTTGTTTACAAATCAGAAGCTAAATAAGCTATAATCTTTATTCTTGATTTCTTATTATCGATTCCTCTCTTTCTAGCTTTTTGGGCAATCTATATCTGTCTTTCCATTTCCCTCTGTTGCTTAAACATGTTGGCTTTCTGTTCTTTTGTTTGCTTCTGCGTTATTTTGATTCCTCTATTTCTCTATTGTTTTGTACTTTTCCTTTATCAATGTCATTGTCTCCTTTTGAAGAAAAAATCAACATATTAGGTCTCTATAACTTTTTGTGCAGGTCTACATACCTGTACGATACATTGCGTCCTAGACTTGTTCATGAAACAAGTTTGGACTTTTTGTGTGAACTAGTAGATATTCTTAAAGTTGAAGTTTTAGGAGAACAACTCACTCAATCAGGAGAATCGTTAGTTGGATTACGTCCTACACTTCAAAGGATTCTAGCTGATGTTCATGAACGATTAACATTTCGAGCTCGAACACACATTCGTGATGAGGTAATTTTAATACTAGTAATTTCATTTATCTTTTGGTATGTTTTACTCTAATAGTTATATGAGGCTCATTTTGGTAGCTATTTGATTTTGTTTTTAGTTTTTGAAAGTTAAGCTTATAGACATACTTTCCTTATGGATTTCTTTGTTTTGTTATCTACTTTTTACTTATGTTTTCAACAACCAAGTGAAGTATCGAAAACTAAAAAAAAGTAGTTTTTGAAAATTTGTTTCGTTTTTTAAATTTAGCTAAGAATTCAAATGTCTCTACAGAAACTAGATTTCTTCAAATGGATCCTTTCCCCATTATTAGTAATGTAACTAAAACTAATTGACTGACAGTAAAATTACTTAAGTTCCAAAATTTTAAACACTTATCTCCATTTTCCAATATTACCGGTATATAGCTTTTTGATGCTTGGACCAAATTTTTATTTTGGGATCAATAGATTTCTTATGAATTTGAACATAAAACTTTGCGATTTGTTATTCAGGCCACCTATGATTCCTCGATGCATCCTCCTCCCAGCCATCTTGTCTTGACCCCTTCACTGCCAACAATAGGAAATGTTTGGTGGTTCCTCTTAGTGCCGTATCCCATTTTAGAGTCATTTGGAAAATTAAAAAAAAAAAAAATCTATTTTTGTAACTTGGTTGAAAGGAATATGAAGTTTTTTTAATGTAGTTTAATAATTTATTTATTTTTATTTGAAATAATGGGAAATTTATATCAACACAAAATGCAAGGCACAGCCTAGTGGCAGTGGATGAGAAAGTCCCTTCTATTAAGAACTGATAAAGCTTATAGAAGCAGAATAGATCAACTGTAATAAAGAAAGAAGGCGAGCAAAGTAGTTTTCTATTGAAGGGTGCCTTTGCTTTGTCTTTTAGACCTGCATGCAAAACCCTTGTTTTTAATATTGACTACGAGCTTGTTCTCTGCCATTGTTAACCAAAGAGGAATACGAGGAAACAATTGTTCATAACATGATTGGAGAAGTTGTGGGTTGGGGAGGGTGAGGGTGAGGGTGAGGGGAGGAGAGAGAGCATCTTTCTATATAATAAATTTTGTAAATAGTTAAGTTATTAATGAAGGACATGTTATTTGTTGCGATATCAATTAATGATGCTGGTTAAGCTCACTTTATCACCCAAGCGACAATATTTTGGTATTAGTTAGGAATCAAAATTTCAAACTAGGGGGTTCTAATTGATGTAGTGGATTGTTAGTTCCATTTAGGGCTCTATTTGTATTTTTCCTCGAATATTTAATACTTAAATCTTGTTTATGTACTTATGTTACAATTAGTTACTGCTGGTTAATCAGAATTAACCAGTGTAATCAAAGCCGATTAGCACACGCGTAGCCTCTATATAAAGGCCCTTGCTTCCCTTGTTTTGTAAACTTAATTTTAAGACTGAATAAAAATGGAGCACAACGCTGGTACGGTTCCACCACTAATGCTGTACAAGTGGCAGTTCAAATAATACACCCTTAGTTTAACATGTTATAATTCTAAGGATTTTCTTTTAAATGTTTTTTTTATACACTTTTAACTGTTGTGATTGTGGGTACTTCACTTTAATTTTGTACTTTATTCTCCTTTTTTTAAAATAAGAATTATATACACTAAAGAGCTACCTCTATTTTTAAGTTAGAAAATGGAAATTAATTTTTCATTACTTTCGATTGTAGATTGCAAATTATTTTCCTTCCAATGAAGACTTGGAGTATCCAGAAAAGCTTGAGAAAACTGCAGGGGAATTGTCAGAAAATACTTCTGTAAATCTTCTTACCCTATATTTGAACCGTCTTGTATACTTGTGTTGATTGCTTGTTGGTGTTTATGCTGCTAACAAATTACCTCTACTCTCTTCTGGATTAATACTGTTATGCATTCAAGATTTCATTAACTCTATTATGCTTCATCATATTACATTATATAAAAAATGTAATACGATGATGCAGATTAAGCAGAACTATATATTATATTCCATTATCTTTTGTGTGTCCTACTCAGTCCTTACGAATGGAAAAACAAGTGGCAGAATCAAAGACAGCCACTGTTTCAGACAAGGAGACCTCTTTTTCTCTTCCTTGACCTTTTATCCTAGTAGCTGATTGTTAGCATAGGCTAATTGAAAATGTAGTGGTAGATGAGCTGATAGAGGGCTTCAATGTAGGTTTTAGCAATACCTAAATATTAGACCTCGGATTGCTGTTCCTACCTAATTAGTAGACCCCTTTGCTTTACATTCCGTCGGCTTTATCATTTGTCTTTCATGTGTAGTCCTTCGGTGGCTAATGTTTTGATTCCTTGTGGGAGCTCTCCTTTTTATTTGATTTCGGCGTCCTTTGTCCGATAGGGAAACAACAGATGTTTTTACTCTCTTATCTTTGATTGGAGGGTTTGAGCTCAGGTCTGGAAGGAGGGCTATTCGTTGTTGGAGTCCGAGCCCTATTGATGGCTTTTCATGTTGCCCTTTCTTTCCTTGGTTGATGAACCTTCTCCCTTAGTGGGTCTATTTTTTCTATTCTTGAAGGTGAAAATTTCTAAGATCAAATTCTTTAGTTGACAAGTTATCCACATGCGAGTTAATTCCCTTGATAGGCTTTCTAGAAATTCTCTGATTGGGTTGTTTTGTTGTATCCTTTTTGAGAGGGCAGAAAAAGAGTTGGATCTTATCCTTTGGAGCTGTGACTTTGTCTAGTTTGCTTTGAGTGTCTTCGTGAGATGTTTCGTTTTTAGTTTGCTAGACAGAATGATTATTTGGAGATGATTGAAGAGTTCCTTCTCCATCTATTCTTTCGATTGTGTATGGGGTGAGAAATAACAGAATATTTAATGGTCTACAGATGGCCGCTTGTGATGTTTGGTTCCTCTCTTGGCTTCATGTGTCTCTTTGGGGGCGGTGATGAAGTTGATTTATGAATATTCACTAGGTCTCATTTGTTTGGATTAGAGTCCCTTCCTTTGATGAGACTTCCTTTTGGAAACTTGTTTTTTTTATACCATGTATTCTTTCATTTTTCCAACGAAAGTTGGTTTCTTATATATATATATATATAGGCTTTACCATTTGTTCATTACTTTAGTCACTGATTGGTGGAGGGCCTTCATGTAATTCCTTTGTTCTTTGTACTTTTCAACTCCTAATGATAAGTGCAGTTTCTTATTAATAAAAGTAATAAATTATGATCTTTTGTGTTATTTTTGAGTTCAACAAGGGTGGAGGATGCGAACCTCCAACCTTTGGGAGATAAGTAATGACTTGGTTAGTATAGCTCATGTCGGGCCATCATCATAGTGTTTGGGTTTGTTATCTTCTTTGATCTGTAATTATTATTTTCCTAATTTCTTTTTAAACTTAGCAATGGTATAAGGAGGAAATATTTAGACTCCTTAAATGGGTTTGATTGCTCTTTCATTTTTACTTAACAATCAAAACTTCAGTTTCATTTTTATGTATGCATTTCAACCTATCCACACCCCCCCCCCCCAAAAAAAAAAAAATAAATAAAAAAATAAAAAAAATAAGCTGGCATGACCCTATTGTAGGTTGGCATGAATCAAGGTGCACCTAACGCTTGGTATCCTCCACTGGAGAAAACTTTATCATACCTTTCAAAGTTGTATCGTTGCCTAGAACCAGTTGTATTCACTGGTTTAGCCCAGGTACTTGATTTGTCGATCTTAACATCTTATCGTATTCTCATAATTGTAATTGCTTATCTGGCGGGTTTGATTTATACTGTTTGTTGTGATATTTTCCAGGAAGCTGTGGAAGTTTGTTCTACATCTATCCAAGTAAGACAGTGCTAATTAATTTTTTTCAACGGTCATATTAGATATTCAGATCTTATTATACAAAAGATTTGATCCTTGTTTGTATGGTCTGAATTGACTGCTGTTGTCCATGGTTTCTACTCTTCAGTGTCTCCCTAAAGTTCTCTAGCAAACTTTATGCTTTTTTTCATGATGTGCTTCCTTTTACTACTCCAGAACGCTAGTAAACTTATTGCTAAAAGATCGTCACCTATGGATGGGCAACTTTTCTTGATAAAGCACTTCCTCATTCTACGGGAGCAGGTATCTCCTAGTCCCACCCTTTTCTTCTTCTTGATGCTTTCCTTCTTCTTGATGACTTTCCTAGTTGAAACAGATATTACCTAATCTTCACTTCTTTTGTTTTTCCTTTCAGATTGCGAGTTTTGATGTAGAGCTTTCTGCAACCCACAAGGAACTTGATTTCTCTCATGTCCTGGTTGGTAACTTTGAGATATACTTTTCCTCTACCTTTGATGTCGATTTTCCTTGATGAAAACTTATTTCTTCATCATCGATTTCTGAAAACACTCTGGGTGCTTATTTCTTTTTCACTAATTGAGAATATATCTTTTTTGGATGCGACTTAATCTCATTATATCAGCAGAAGCCCATACACAACCTACAAAATCGTTATCTCTTGCATTAGTAATAATACTCTTTTATTAGACAACGGAGTAATGTCATTGCGTAAGAGAGGTAAAAGTCCTGTTACAATAGGAACATCAGTTGAGCGTTAAGCACACAAATATCATCCCAAAGATGACCTGAAGACTTCTCATCATCTTCTCCTGTTTTTTTTCAATGAAGTTCGTACTTGGTTCTCATTTTTCTTTTGTTTTCTTTTTTGAAACGGGGACAAAGTTTTCATTGATTAATGAAAAGGATAAAAAAGTTCAAGGTTGTATTCTTTCTAATCAAGCTTTTATTTAGTTCTCAATCTTAAAAAGATTCAAGGATTAATGCTAATGAGAGAATGGTGCATAAGGCAAACGTCAAAGATTAGTCGCATTATCTTTGCATTTCGGCTAAGGAAGATTTTGGACAAGGTTTCTGCCAATTTTTATTTTTCTTGGATCATCCCTAAGGAGTAAAAGTTTCGAGCCTTGCTAATCCAATTGAAGTGCACATTCTTGATAACCTTAAGCTTGCTTAATCTGTCCGCAACTGGCAATGATTTTATAATTGTAATGTATAGTTTTAGGCTTATGAGTGTTTGCGAATTTGCATGAAATGATGTGTGAAGCACCAGAAAGTGGAAGTGGCTTCTTACTTGTAGAAAATCTAGTAGTTGGCTTCTGCAGTTAGCTATTCTATTGTTTGCCATATGAATTCACTGTTTAGCAAGAATTGGTTTGTTAATTTTCTTTTGAGATATAACTATGTTGCTGATTTAAATTGTCAAATGTGGATACAACATTAATTGACCATCTGACTTTTTCAGGAGCATCTTCGAAGGATTCTTAGAGGTCAAGCCTCCATTTTTGACTGGACAAAATCAACTTCATTGGCAAGGACACTATCCCCCCGAGTTTTGGAGAGTCAAATTGATGCTAAGAAGGTAATTTGTTTCGTTTCTTTGCAACAAATCTCACGTGGAACATAACACAATGATTATTTGTAATTAACATTTAATTTGTTAGCGGTATCCTTTCTAACTAGCAACCGTGTAGTTTGTCCCATCTCCTTTGTGTTGAGAGAAAAAGAAATTGAGGGAGGATTAGGGCTGGCTTCTGTAATGAATGTTTTTGTAAGTACTAAAATGGGCAGGGTAGATATAACCAATTCTTTTTCTATGCCTCCATACCTTCTATATGCTTAACATTAAGTTTTGACAATACTAAAGGAAAAATACGCTTTCGGCCCTTGATGTTTGAGTTTGATAGCATTTAGGTCTTGAGATTTTAAACTCAACATTTTAACTGCTGAAGTTTGGGTTTGGTTGCATTTTGGTCCTACGGTTAGTTTTTTATTATGGTGGCTAATGGAGTTGAAATGACGATGTTTTTTCTTAATTAAAATATATATTTTTTAATTTTTTAAAATCTGTTTTTTTTCTTTTTTCTCCCTCTCGTCTTTCTCCTTCCTATCCATGGCTGCTACTGCTCATCACTGTCTCTGGCGGCGCCCGCCACTCCATCTTCGTTCCCCTCTTTTTTTCTTTTTTTCTCCCTCTCTCTCCTTCCTTCTTATTCTTCTTTTTTTTTTTTTTTTTTTC
>NW_019268517.1:11196377-11218129 GCF_002738365.1 Cucurbita moschata
TTTTTTTTTTTTTTTTTTTTGTCCTCTTATTCTTCTCTTTCTCTTCCTGTATGACTGGCGCTAGCCAAAACAAAATCTACCCATACAACTCTAAACGCTTGGATTGAGTATGAATTTCATACGCTTGGATTCCAAAAGTTTATTTTTTACTTACATTAATCACTCATTGCTTGCCACATTTATTTCTCTTGCAATGAACTTCTGCTATTTATCTACTGTGCAGGATCTGGAGAAGAACCTGAAAGCGACTTGTGAAGAGTTTATTATGTCTGTTACCAAGCTGGTTGTGGATCCCATGCTCTCATTCGTGACCAAGGTTTGTCATCTTTCCTAATGCTGAAACCGACCTAGCTGCTGGTTTAGGTTGGACCTCTGGGCTCGGTTATGGATACTAATAAGGGATGCTTCTTGAGCTTCAAGATAATTGACCACTTCTATTGATATTAATTTTTGCTATTATAGATGGGTTTTTTTTCCCCTCGTCTTTAAATAAAGGGAGGGTAACCGACTCTACCCATCCAGAAGTTCTCTCCTTTCTTTTTCTTTATTGTAACAATTTTTCTGGTATTCATTCTCAAGCCCATCAATCCTTCGTCTAAACCCTAAGAAAAATATTATGCCCTATTATTTGAATCTTCCTCTGGTAGGTGGGGGATAGATTTTAACCAATCCTTTGGAGGTTAGAAACCCGATATACCAATTTTGAGAAAACCTACTTGGTTTTGGTTTGGCCTATAAAACAGCGATATGCTTAGTGTATATGAGAGCCTTTAGGCCTGTAAAACAGTGTTTGGTGCGAGGGTTGGTAAAACCTCATTTAGTGAGGGCTTGCGAAGCTTAGATTAGACTTGTAAAATAGTCGCTGTATTCCAGGACTTCCTGAAAGGAGTTTGTTTTCTTCTTTAAGTTTAAGTTATGTATGGGGATGTTATCAAATATATGACCCTTAATGTTGTTAGTTTATTCTTTGTAGGTGACTGCTGTCAAAGTGGCGTCAGGCCATCAGAACCAAAAGTTAGAATCAATCTTGGAGAAACCACTAAGGGATCAAGCTTTTGCCACTCCAGAAAAGGTGGTCGAATTAGTTCAAAAGGTATGTTATATAACTAAATGAATGAGGAAAAATCAGTAGTATGAAAGGTGGATTCTTTTAAAAAAGGCCATAGATTGGTGTCTCCCTTTTCTACATATTTCAGTATTTTAGAATTGATCTTGTCTACATTAAAATGTGTATATGTCTCTGAAATTACTATGTGCAGTCTTTGAGGTGCAGCTAGAATGCAAATCTCTCTAATTTTGTAGGACTGATCACGTGATTAAAGATGACATGACCTGTTTCTTTCTATTTTTTCTGTCCCAGGGCCATGTTGCTTTGACATTAAATTGGTAGTGCCATGTAGATATGAGGAATTAGACTGACTTGAAATATTTTAGCTTATCTGATCGTATTTCTTTCCTTATGAAACAGGTTAATGCTGCTATTCAGCAACAGCTGCCTTTGGTTATGGAGAAAATGAAACTTTATCTACAGAACCCTACCACAAGAATGATTCTTTTCAATCCTATAAAGTAAGTTGATAAAATTTTTGAAATTTTGTAATTAAGTTGGAGTCTGACCATGGAGCAGACAGACTTTATTAGAAATAGCACATATTTAGGTTTGGATGCTTGTCTGAGCTTGAAACTAAATATGAATGTCACCTAAGTGACTAAGGAGAGTTCTCTCCAAGAAGTCTATTGAGAATCTGAATACAAGACGGCAACTCTCTATTCATAAAGAATTGAAAAACTATGTATTAGAAAATATGAAAAGATATTAAATGGAATTAACCAGAGCAATATCTAATAAACACTAATCCTACTACATCAGCTAAATCAGGGACCTTTAGAATATTTGGTCAGCCCAATCTTAGATGATTTTTCTTCTCTACCACAAACTTCCACATTCTGGGAAGGGCTATGTAATAGTTACAGTTCGTTCTGGGGTGGAGTAATGATATGAGGTCATAGGATATTGAAATCAGAACACTTAGAATCCAGGACCTTAAGCTTACAAATCCTAGAACACTCAAATCCTTTGAGAATCAATCCTAAGGTTTTGGTTAAATGGTGGATTGCCTTAAGAGCAAGTACAAGTTCCTTAGCTCCAAGCTTGAAGAACATGAGAAGATGATCAATCATACTTCAATATTTGTTGCATATATCTTTACAAGAATTGCAAAGGTTGTAGGGAGCTCTAAGCTTAACAGCTGGAAGGCACATTCTTTATTTTATAACGATCTGTCGTTTACTACCAAAGGTATGGGGTGGACTCAATCGATGTATGAGATATCAACTCATACTTGGTTGATTCACGTCCCTTTGTGTCGGGTCTAACAAGCATGTTAATGCGCATGGATGTGCACAAAGCCTAAGATGGAGGCTGGTTTGTGCTATTCTAGGTAACTGAATTGAGATCATTTCTTGGGTTGGCTAAGTATTATAGGCAATTCAACACCATGTCTTTTATATCAACAATATCTCATCCCTGTTCTTGAATTAGGTTTAACTCCTATCAAGGTAATTTTAGGTGTATAAACAATAATGTGTTTGATTTGCATGCTCTTACTAAGCAATCAGCTAAGACTTCACTCCGGATTCTCGCAGGGTAAACATAGTGGAAGCTCATCTACAAGTACAAAATTTGCTCAAGGCAGAGTACTCTTCTGAAGAGATAAAAGAAGCAATCAATATGACTCCCATACATGTTCTGCAAACTCAACTTGATATTCTCCTGTAGACTGCTGGGCCAAGTTTGATTCTCTCTGTAGAAATTCATCACCAACAGTGGCATCCATTGGCGGAGTTGGCAAATGTTTATTCTTTGTGTCAAGGTGTTGTTTATTTGTGGGGGAAACAGGTTTCTGGAATGATATAATATGGCGTAGCCTTCCTTTATGTTCTTATATTTGATTAATGTATCTAGGCCATTGCCACTTACAGTTGTAGTTGGTGCCTCCTTTTTTAGAAACATTGCTTGGGAAGTCGAACTTTACATGAATAACTTAGTTTAAAAAACTTGTTCTACAATCATTGATAATATGCCACCCACGGCACAGTTTGATCATTGTTGAGATAACCTTAAATTTTTTATACTCAATTCTATCTATAATTGGGCAAGGATATGTATGAATGGAAGGAAGAATGTTACCAGAATTTTGGAGTTCACTCTCTCTTGTTCAAGCTAAGACCTGTGTTCATGGGTTTAATTTGGTTTGAGGAGCTCCACCATAGTGTTGAAAATTTTCAATATAATAAGCTGTGATTAGTACTAAATTACCGTTGTAAGGATATTATTTTTCACCAGCTATTGTAAAGAGTTTTTCATCATCCAATCAATATTAGCTAAAGAAAAAACGACGAGTTGAATATAGTTAGAAAGCAGGTTTCCTTCAAATAAAGGTCACGAGTTTCACTTGGTGATGGATAAAAAGGGAGTTGGTATTAAGTTACTGAAATTAAAACATAGAGGGATTAAACTAGAAGGTTTTAATTAAATAATTACAATAATAATAATAAAAGCCATTGGAATTAGTAACTCCAAGCATCGAGTTTTGGTTTTTAGATAATAATGTATGAGTTAACCCATTTCTTCATGTGTTTGGAGATATTGTGGAAGTAGATTTGAATATCGGTTATTTATTTCTGCTTTTTTCATGGAATTATAAGCCTACGAACTTTTCCCTCCTTATTTGAAAACATAAGAGCTTTATAAAATTGTCTATTTCATCCGAGACATTGTTTTCTACATCCTTGCCAAGATTGTCGTTTCCCTTAATTGCTCGGTCACAAAATGAATCCCCGTGGCCATAGTTTTTGTAGTTTTGTTTGAGATAAACACAAATTAAAAAAGAAGAAGAAGAAGAAGAAGAAAGAATGAAAGAAAGAAAGAAATATAGTAGACTAATAAGAAGAAAAGGTAGAAAGTAACCCAATTGGGCGACAGATATTAATTAAGAAGAAATAAATGATTGCACATTAATACGTTAATGGGAGAGGCATAAGGGTGAAGTTTTCATGTTATTAAATAATGTCCCCAGATCCCTTAATTATATTTTATTTTTGACTTCATTTATTTATTAATAGATCTATTTATTTATTTATTAATAGATTTATTTATTTGTGGTCTCCGGACGGCAGGGTCACCCAAATTGTGGTCGCCATTCCTTTCCCTCCCCTGCCCGAGGCTGCCCCTGGATCTGCCCGGACCTTTCTCCTCCTCCTCCCATCTGTATCTCTCTTTAAACTAAAAATTAATGACACACTCCACCAACAATAATTACCTTCCTCCTCCTCCCCCTCTCCTTCCACCTTTCTCTCCATTTTTCCCTCCTCTCTGAAAGCCTCCATGTCCCTGCCTCTCCCTGTACATGGATATGCGTCTATTTCTGTACCTTGACGTACTGTCCCATATGGAGTCCAACGCTGTTTTGTTGCCTTGTTCATAATCATCTGCTTTGCCTTCGTAATTGAATCATGAATTATACCATCAAGAACAGGGCGTTGTCAGCGTCTCAATCAACCCAACCATTCTGTTTTTTTCTGAATTCTTCAATGTTCATTTCGGGATGTTGTATTTAAAGCAGCCTAACCTCGTTTTGGGGGGCATTTAAGGTGTCGGCGGTTGTGATTTCCTTCTTTCTCCCTTCTGGCTCTATATGATACGTTGTGAGGTGATATGATTTGATATCATATCCTCTTTTCTTGCTTCTTCTATTCAATTCTATTCTATTCTATTCTATTGTTGATTTGTGCTGTTCTGTGATTTGCATGCCCTTCTCCTAGTTTCCCTGAGCCTGGGCCTGTGGTGCGAGGCTCGGGGGATCTGTAAATCTTTTCTCAAATATGGCTTCTTTAGAGGCCGACCCCTTCTCCTCCACCAATCCCACCGCTTCCTCTGAGAATAACTCGTTCTCCACCTTTCCACTCCCATCCCCTGAAAATGATGCTTACTCCAACTCTGCTGCATCTTCTGATGACCTCCGTTCTGCCTCGCCTGCTTGTATGCACAAATTCAGGCTCTATGAGACTCGATCGGTAACTACTCTTTTGTTCCCATTTCTTTGTGTTCAATTCTACTTTTCATATGGTTGTTTCTGGAGTTAATAACTGAGCTTGTCTGGCTTGTCAAGCCACTGTTTTTCTTCCACAAAAAACATACATAAAAACATACTTATGCATCTGTTTTCTGTTGTGTAACTTACTACTGCCCAAATATCCACCCGTTTTCTACATGGACTACTACTAACTCTAAAAACTTTTGAGAGATTTCTCTTCTGTAGTAACGTTTCTGTGCGTTTGCTCATCAATTTACCACGATGCTGCTATTTATGTTGTGTGTTATATTACTGAGACAAGCTGCAGTGGCATTTATAGACAAGTTCCTCTCTGTTTTATTTTTCTTCCTTCCCTCTAAACATATTCTTTCTTCTGTAGACTGTAGAATCTTGGTTTATTAAGCGTTGAAGAAACGTTAAGTTTGTGACATATGTCGCTTCTTGATGTGGTTGTCTAACTTTATTTATGTATTTGTGGTAGTATTCCTATTTATGCATCTTTTCTCGGTAAAATTTCTATTCTAGAAATTTTACATTGTAGGAAGAGACAAGAGTAGAACATATTGGAGAGTGCTCAAAATTGATAGGATGGATCTGTCGGAGCTAAACATTCGGGAAGATTCTGCTGTATATACTGAAAGTGAATGTTCTGATCTGCTGAGACGCATACACGAGGGTAATAAATCTACAGGCGGACTGAAGTTTGTGACCACTTGTTATGGTATTGTTGGTAAGAGAAATCTTATGAAGTTTTAATTTTGCCGTAATACCTGATATTCTATTGCAATATCATCATTTTCTCTCCTTTTGCTCTAGGGTTCATTAAATTCCTAGGACCCTATTACATGCTGCTTATTACGAAGAGGCGTCAAATTGGTACGATATGTGGTCATACTATATATGCTGTTTCCAGAAGTGAGATGATTCCACTTTCAAATCCAGCGGTTCGGTCCAACATAGCCATTTCAAAGAATGAGAACAGGTTCTTAGTTAATTTCGTTCCTTGCTGTTTATTTCTAAGTGCCACAGTAGCAAGAAACAGCGATTTTGCTCATAGTGATTTCGTGGCTCTTATTCCTAGAAATTAAAAATTTAAAGTTTTAGAATTCTGTCATTTCATTTTTTCCATGTAATTTTTTTGGGATAGGGAACAATTTCAATGATAAAACGAAATGATGCAAAGACAAACCCCATTGAATGACATTACAAACAACTTATCCAATTGAATGTGAGAATTTTAGTGAAAAGCAATAACTTTATCATTTTGTGAGACTCTCCTCCCTCCTAGGGGTTTTGTCTTCCATTGTTGATGGGAGAGTTTCACTTTGGGGAGGGATGTCCAAAGGCTTTTTCTGTAGCGCCTTTTTGTGTTTAGTTAGTCCTTCCCAGTTGATATTTTCTCTTGTCTAGGGGATGGGTAGAGGCTTTCAAAGATTTTAGACATGAAATACTCCATTGACCAATGCCTGATCATTTCCCTATTGGGCTGACTTTAGGCCCTTCTAAATAGGGTCCTTCACCCTTTAGATACAAAAAATATTTTATTGGAGGCCTTGAATTCCTAGTGTTTCTCGGTCTAATGCTTCAACAAATGATATTGAATATTCAAGTAACCACTATTTATTGATGTTGTTGCAAGTCTAAATTAGTTTCCTATTTTTCTTATTGATTTTCATAGAGTTATATAGAGTTGTATGCCCCTTTTATAAAGAAGGAGGGCTGACTAAATCTTAGATACTAGTATCAATAAATATGAATAAATTCCCAATAAATCTAAATAAATCAAATCTGAATAAATGCCTAGGTAAATCTAAATAAATCTAAATCTAAATCTAAATCTAAATAAATCTCTAACTTAGCCTTAACGTAGGATATATTTGTATATTCATTTGTTGTTGCATAGTATCTAGGAAGATTTACTATTACCTATAATAGGAGTTGACAAGAAGATGCCGTTTTCTCTCTTCCCGTGACTCCACCTCTCCTCTCCTCATGCCTCTCATAAACATCATGTTAGTCCTCTCACCATCGTGCTGATAGCTATGGCCTCTCGTAAGATTTTGTTGACAAGTTTAGGACAAAGTTAATGGAAAGGTAATTGAGTTTCATCTTTAAAGAATTTTGGCTATACTGAGTCGTTAGTATGGATTGTTAATAACATAGAAGATCTACTTTTCTCCCCTAGGGCTCAGAAGTAATTTCGAGAGAAGCATTGCACCAACAATTTTACATGAATCTTAAAAACCTCCAACGAATGAGGAAGCTTCATCGAGATAACCAGAATTTTAATAGTTCTGACTGGACTCATTTTTAGAGTATGGGTCGATTTTCACTCACTCTTGATGAAATTTCTCCACGGAAAAGAACAATCGTCCCGATTGATGAAATTTGGGTCGTTGCTTGTGAAATATGGTGGATGAGTTACTTTTGGTTACTTCACATTAAAGTTAACGGTTTGGAACACCACAACAAAGTAAGATAAAGAAGTGAGTGTTTTTTGTGACCCAACCAACTTGAAGGGAGTGTTTTACCACCAATATTCCACACATGGAAATAAGCTCCGATGTTGCAACACATATTTTCAAAGGTGAATAGAGTAGAGCCCCATTTATCAAAGCCAATGGACAAGAGGATGGGATAGTGGTTGGATGTGGGTATGTCAAATATTTTAATCACAGCACCATCAAATTTCTCAAGGACTTTCCCTATAACGAGAAAACAATACATGATTCTAAGATCCAGGGCATTCAGGAAGTTTGACCAAGTAAAAAGGAAATTCTGAGTAGGAAGATCGGTTAGGGAAGCTTGCTCAATGATATGATTAAAAATATGCATACTTCTAGTGATTTGACCTTCATTAGAGTGCTCAAAAGACCATTGGAGCAAAGTGGAGAGATCATTTAATTCTTGCCAAAAGTGGGATCTTTGTGTAGATTTGGAAGGGCCATAGATCCCTGTTAACCAAAATGAGGCCATTGGGGAGAAATAAGCAAAGAGAGGGAGGCTGCACCTTTAGTAATATTCAAGATCCCAAGGACGGGTCATTCCACATGATGGTGATTCCAGCAAAGGAACCTAAAGCTATTCTTAGAGCTCCGAAGGGAATTGATGATAGATCTACACTTTTACTAACTTTGTCTCCTGTGAGATGACTTTGGTCGGGTTGTGTTTGAGAATGAAGGACTTGATGAGCGCACACTTTTGTCATGAGCCCAAACCCCTGACATTTCATGAAAGGATAATCATGTAGGGATAGTCGGCCCACCAATTCTGCTTGGAAGAAGATTTGTTGTAATTTACTGTAGACACAACAAAATACTATCTTTGTATTCTACAAACTATTTTTTTAAACTATTCTGCCAAGCAAGTTTTATTTTTTCTAAACTAATGAACTATGGTAAATTGCCTCTGCTTTCTGCATATAACCCAAAATCATAGGGAAGTGTCTTGAATATACTGAAACTTACATGTACTCAAGCCCTTCCCAATGAGTACGTGGGTTGAAAACCATTTAGTCGAAACCTTGTTCAGATTCCACAAGTGAATACATTATGCAACTGTTTCTTAACATGTTGCACAAAGTGTGAACAAGACCTCAAGTTGCTTTTGGTCACAAATAATCCGAGTGAGACTTTTGATCACAATTGACAAGTTCATTGGGGATATATTCATGTAATCCGTTCTAGTGGAGAGCTAATCAACAATCTACAAAGTTGACCAATGTTGGGAGATATAATCCCTCCTAGTTGCATGAATGGGTGATTAATTGAGCTGACACGAGAGTCCTATGGATGGCGAGAGATACCTGTCCATTTGCAGGTAGATTCATCTGAAGGGCTCCAATTACCAAGGACTTTCTTAGTATCATTCAAAGTACTTATGATTTCAAACTATGTCGAACCATCTTCAGTGAGAAAAGAAGCAGTGGCTCAAAAGGGTAGCTGCTAAAATCACGGATAAGACCCATTTTACATTACTTTCAAACCCCTTCCAGAAATCAAATTTTCGGATTACGAATCTCTCGTTGTAGCCTGTCACCAGAGTTCATTCCTCTCGAGCCAAGAATCCTTTTCAAAAATGGTTGAGAAGATCGAGAGTGGAAAGTTTTTGTGGAAGAACTAACAAGTTCTATTTTTCCGAATACAGTTTTCTTGTTTTAGTCCCTAAATATCCTGTAAGCTTTTGGAATGTTTTAATGCTAAAATTTATAGTGATTGTTACAAATTCAATCTTCTCAGAGATAAGTTTGTAATCCAAGTTATAGTTGAACAAGAAACAAGACCAATAATTGATATAATAAGAAAATGGCTATTGTTCAAAAGATACAAACGCCACCACTGATTGAAAAAAATAAAAATATAACAGCAAGCAACAGAAGACAAAAAAGAAAAAGTACATAACAGAACATAACACCACAAAAATAACAGAACATCCAAGTTATTTATTTTTGAATTTCTGTTAATGGCTTATGTTAGTGATTTTCTGCTAAAACAAAGAAATAACTTTTGCCGAAGGAAACTGAATTGTGGGTTTACTGCAAGCTACATGACTTAACTAATCTATTATTTATTTGTTACTTGTTTCTTGTCTTAGATACAAGAAGCTCCTATGCTCGGTGGATCTCACGAAGGACTTCTTTTTCAGCTACTCATACCAAGTTATGCGTAGCCTTCAAAAAAATATATGTGATAATGAGACAGGCCATGCCCTTTATGAAACCATGTTTGTCTGGAATGAATTTCTGACACGTGGAATCCGAAATCACTTGCATAACACTATTTGGACGGTTGCTTTGGTCTATGGTTTCTTCAAGCAGGTTAGTAATTGGTGCTGCTTGGGTGCTTTCTCTAATCATAGGAAGGAATAACTTAGTCTATGGTCTTGGAAGACAATGCCTGATTTCATCATTTTTTATTTTTTATTTATTTTTTATTTATGAAATCTTATTTTATAATTAAGCAAACAAGGAGGTGGGAATTTGTTATTTACTGGATTAGTATTTTTTTTATATGATATTTATTGGATTGGTATTGGTAACATATGATTGAAGTTGATGGTGTTTATTCAATACGGCTCAGTGGTAGGGCACATAACTTCGTTATTTATTGTTTTGTAGATTATGCAATCACTTGGACTGTTTTCTGGCATTTGTTTGTTTAGTTTTTGCTTGGGTCATTGAGTATCCTTGTTCTTTCTTGCTTACAGGCTACACTATCTCTAGATGGGCGAGATTTTAAGTTGACCCTCATTGCTAGACGTTCTCGCCATTATGCTGGCACAAGGTACGGTCTGTTGGGCTTTCTCCCCTCAAATTTCTACACTTCTCATTTGATTATATGTTGGCAAGAAATTTTTTTGCCTTGTTTTTCTTTTATTTATTACTTATTTTGAATCAGAGACCAACTTTTCATCGATATATGAAATGGAAGAAAAAGTTCAAGGATACAGCCTAAAAAAAAAAAAAAAAAAAAAGAACCAAAAGGGGAGAAAAATAAAAAACACCAAAAAGAGCCAGCAACAACCTAAAAAAGGAACCAAAAGCGCCATAAAGAAAAACCAAAATACAGCATTCGGGCAAAAACACCATAAGAAAAAACAGCAAGCTAATTTAGCCGCAACATGGTCACAGCTTTTCTATTCTGGAAAATCTGATTAGAACTAAAACCCTAACTCAATCTTTCATCGCTGTCGATCATCCATTGTGAACAAGTTTCATTTGGAGCCTTTATAGTTTTTGTCACCGTGACGAATTTTCATTCAGGATGTGAAAAAAAAAGGAAAAAAGGAAATCTCGAAGTCTTTGAAGAGATCCACCAACATTTACCTGCAAATTGCTTTTGATTTGGATATTCTTTTGCATTCTGCCTATGCTACTGCTAGAATAGTCCCGCAAGTTTTATGTTTCTTCTTTCTTCCGCAAGAATAGTTCTGCAAGAATTTCCATTAAGTTTCTATACACCACCCAGCCGACAATCAGCTGCAAGCGCATATCCAGCTGCAAGAATAGCTCTGCAAGAATTTCTGTCCTCCCAGCCCATATCCATTCGGCAATCAGCCGCAATCCCATTTCCAGCCACAATCAAAGTCAGCCCATATCCATTATGCTTTCAAATCCTGGACATAACCACCAAGCTAATTCCATACAGCAATTAGCATATTACAAAATTCCATACTGCAAGCTAATTCCACCCAAAATTCCTAACATTAGTCGGCATCGACTATTTTTGAAATCCAAAACCCTTAGTAAACAATTGAACGTAAGGAAAGGAGGGGTCCGAACTAAGATCTCCCAATTCTTCAAGGTGGGGCTTCATTTCTCGGATGGAAGAATCACCTTAAGAAAGACGGCTATGGAAAGCATACTGCCATGGATGCTCTGATCTACTTAGGTGTTGTTCTCAGATACCTTGTTCCTGAGATTTTTAAATTTGCATGGAAACACATAACAAGAAAAACAGGATAAACTTAGGCATGTTCTTCTAGCTGCGAGGAACGATGAGGAGCTCGAAATATTGCTTCAAGGAGTCACCATTGCAGGCGATGGAGGTCTTCCAAACATTAATCGATTCTCCTTGAGAAGTGAGTACTAGAGAGGCAAACAACACCTATGGATGTGCTCCAATCGGAGTGAGTACGAGAGAGGCGAATGGAAGTGCTTCAAGAGGAGTGGGCACGAGAGAGGGGAGCAGAGAGAGAGGAGCAACGCCTGTGGAAATGCTTGAAGGTGTGGAAATGCTTGAAGGAGAGTGTTGAAGGAATGTTTTATGAGTTAGTATTCAAGCTGAGAATGAATGATATTTATTACTAAGCTTGAGAGGAAGTATTGAAGGAATTACTTTAATTTAAGGAATATTTGTGTAGTCTCATTAAATAAGGGTAGTGGTCTAATTCAATGTAGGGATTTATTTAGATTTATTGGTAAGATTTATTTAGATTGGATTTATTGTTTCCTAGATTTAGATAGTCTTTCTCTATTATAAAAGGCACATGTACCTCTTTGAAATTAAATAAGAAAAACGACAGACTAATTTAGACTTGCAACAAAATTGACATAGTATCAGAGAACCAATAAAACCCTAGTTGCCTCCGCCATCACCACCGTCGTTGCCTAACTACCATCATCAACTACTCTCACCTTTGAAGATCTCTTTATGCATGGCAACTCCACCGATGCACCTTCAATTGTCTCTCTCTCATTGCATGGAAACTCCTCGTGACAACAACCTTAAAAAGTTATGAACTCCTCTGCATTTCCTTCGCGACTCTCTCATCTCTCACCACTGACGAATGACTCCTTCAACGCTAACACCAACATCTCCATTGCCTACGCTTAGCTCTGCCATTGCTGATCCTATTTGTTGATGGTTTTTGATCTATATCGTCTCTAACTATTGTGCTTTTCATTTGTCTTCTTCTCTTATCCGTTGATTGATTTTTCTCTAATATGCCTTCTTCAAAATCTAATGAGCCAATCTCCAATGGTCAAGAGGGATACGATTCATCATCACTTGTCCATATCTCGTGTCACAAACTGAATGACCACATTTATATCCAATGATCACAATCAGTCACGATGTTCATATGTGGCAAGGGTACGAATAGCTCTTAAAGGAGAATGTGCTGTCGAAGCAATTGATCCAGAATTCAGGAAGTAGAAAGTAGATAATAATGAGAACCAAGCCAAGTTCTTTGCATAATGATGGGAAAATTAGAATCAGTCTCTACCATCTTGGAAGCTTTTGGAATTGTTACTCGCAGTTTTAACCCAATGTTACTCCGTGACAAAAAGCAAAAATGAGAGAGACCTGAGTTTGAAAATTACAGAAAGGTGGGTCATATAAAAGATACATGTTGGAAGCTACAATGGAAGCCCTTTGATTGGAAACCTAAGCATCGTAATGATTGTGATGGTGAGCCTATGTGGCTAATGTTGTTCAGAGTCGACACCAATTAGTGAAGAACAAATAGACATACTGCTAAAGATCAAATGGGGGAGTTATTGCCGAGAGTTAGTGAAGAGTCTCTGGGGAAGAAGAAAGGTGGAGTGGGTAGGGTTGGACTCAGCGGTAGAATCTGGGGGTTCCTTATTCTTTGGGATGGTAATTTGGTTAATTCCTTAAAGGTTGTTAAAGGGTTATTTCTATGGCGGTTTCCTTTGATCTACCTAGGGGTGTGGTAGGGTGAGTGTCTAGAGTGTATGGGCCATTTTGGCGTAGAGGAAGGAAGGCTTTTTGGGAAGAGCTTGGGGACTTATTCGGTTTGTGTGGCTCTTGCTAATGTCTGGCGGAGAATCTAATGTGATTTTCCCTCTTCAGTAGAAGACATTGCGTGGTAGAGTTATGGGCTTGGTGACAGCCTAATAGTGTCACTGAGGAGTGCAACCTTTTTGATCTTTTGTTGGTGAATGGGAGGTTTACATGGTCAAAGAATAAGGCTTGTGTAGAATTGATAGTTTTTATTATCTAATTTGATGCCGTCCTTAATGTGGGACAATTTTTGTTGCCTAGAGTAACGTCAGACCATTGGCTGTTATGTCTTGCGTCTTGATTTGGATCTCTGAATAGGGGTTCTGCCCTTTTAGGTTTGAGAACATGAGGTTGGTTCACCCTTCCCTTAGTGTTCTGTTCTTTCTTGGTGGTGAGTGGAGGTTTTGGTTGGGGAAAGGGTTTCACTATGGGGGAAAGTTGCAGGCTCTTAAAGGGGTGTTAAATCCTGGAATTGAGAGAGGACCGTTTCTCTAGCAACGAGTTTGACCTATCTTTTAATGCTTCCATCAGCCTTGCACTTCAATTTAAAAAACCACTTGCATCCCATAGTTTGTTTCCCTCTAGGTAGATTTGTCACTACCGTGTGTCATTGTCTATGTTTGACTATGATGGCAATGAAAAACACAGACGTAGCAGTGAGCACAAGTTGAAAATACTTGTTGGATTGGTCAGAAATGAGAGGTGGGAATGTCTATCTTCGTAAAGATCTCATGAATACAAATGATAATCACATAACCAGGCAGGCATGGTGGTCGATGAGGAAGAAAAACATTTATGACGTGAATGATTCTGGCAAGTGTTAATGCTTTTGACACTTTGGGGAAGGGTAAAACTTGAAGGAGGAGTTGGTTTCTAGAGATTGAGGGCACCGTTTGATGATGATGTTAGTGTTTCGATAGTAGTGTTGATAACAACAGCTAGGGCTCCAACGAAGAGTTTTTTAGCCCAAACAGCAGCCCTTTGTGTCATCTAACTCCAAGGCTCATCAAACTGCTCCGTTACCATTATCAGAACCCAAGTAGCTGAAGTATATAGAAATATAAAAGATAATGGAATTACAATATAACTTCCCAGTAAACAAGGTACTTGGAATCTCGCCTCTGCCTAAATCAACTAAAAATTGATCACCTCTCTCCATTCCCAACTCTTCTATTTATAACAAACTCCTAACAGTCTGTCTTGCTAATTACTATATTATCCTTGGCTATTTAGTCCTTGTATACTGTGATGTCCACAATTTCCTTGTTCTAATTTGTTTCTCATATGCTTTGCAATACATTATCTATTTTGGTGTCTGGGTTGATGCAGAGCTTTGCCACCTGAAACTGGAATACTGTTTCTTTAAACCTTCTGTGGATCAAATGCTGCCAATTTAATCGAATTATTTCAGTTTGTTTTGGTTCACTAAATGAAGTCTATCTTGTAGGTATTTGAAACGAGGTGTGAATGAAAAAGGTAGAGTGGCAAATGATGTCGAGACTGAACAAATTGTTTTTGAGGATGTCCCTGAAGGGGTTCCTATGCATCTAAGTTCTGTTGTCCAGAATCGTGGCTCAATCCCTCTTTTCTGGTCACAGGAAACTTCGCGCTTGAACTTAAGGCCTGATATTATATGTATGGCCTTAATTCCGTTGTACTTATTTGCAATTAGCCCTTGCATTGTCCTTTGAACTCGATTTTGTTTTTCCAGTGTCGAAGAAGGATCCAAATTATGAAGCAACCAGACTTCATTTTGAAAATCTTGCTAAAAGATATGGCAACCCCATAATTATATTGAACTTGATAAAGGTACTTCGTTTAAATTGATATATTTATGCTCTGATAATACTTGCATGGATGGTTAGCATGCATTGGATGGAAGATGAATCACGCTGTGTTATGAACCCAAGTGAGGGAGAGAGGAAGAATACTAGGGAAATCTGTAATTGTTTTCAGGTCCATGCTTTGAATTAATCAGTCACAAGGTATTTCGCTTTTTGTGAAAACAGACACGTGAGAAGAAGCCACGAGAATCTATACTTCGTGCAGAGTTTGCTAATGCTATTGACTTCATTAATAAGGAACTTTCCGAGGAGAACCGTCTTAGGTTTCTTCATTGGGATCTGCACAAGCATGCTCGGAGGTCTGTGCCTTGTAGTATGAGTTTAGGAAACTTGTCTAGAATTTTTCGTTGATGTTTTTCTTCTTGTGGCATTCTATTTGTTTTCCTTTAGTTAAATTTTTATCTGGAGAAAGTCTAACTTCAGTTTTAATATTTCTCCTTTCAACTTCCAGTAAAACCACAAATGTTTTACAGCTTCTGGGGAAAGTGGCTGCTTTTGCATTGACGCGTACAGGATTCTTTCATTGTCATGTTACTCCAGCTTTAAGATCTGAAAGGTATTCAATTTTCCCGATATTTGTGTATTTTTATTCCTTGATTCAATGACTTTCTTGGCCATTTTTATGATACAAGCATATATGTGAACTTTAAACTTGAATACCTCAAGTATCTCATCCTCGTATCAATGAAATCCAGCAGAGTACTTCAAATCAGAAGTCATGATACGTATCCATTATTTGCTATCTTGTAATGTCACAAATCAATTCATTACTTGATGAAATAAAATCCATTATGGAAGGTCGTGAAATACGCTGTTTTGTACTCAAGGCATATAATAAAAGAAAGTTGATCCTTTTATCTGCAGCTTCCAACTTGATACTAGTCAAATAATCTGATATGCAGTCATCTTGGCTGGTTACGTGGATATTCTAACATTGTTCATAGTTCCTGTTTCTGTCTGCTAACATGCTCCATGCATGCCTACTATATTTAATCTATTTGGCCTTATCTGCAAAGAAGGTTTACCGGTGACCAAAATTAATATCTATATATGATTGGTAGAAGTGATGGGTTGGTTACTGTTCCTGTGGATATGTATACTTTTCTTTTCCATGATTCTGATTTTGAGTTGGTGGTTTATCTCTCTCCCTCTCAATGTAAGAAATGAATGAAATATTTTAAACAATGAATTCAGTGTGGACGGGGAGGGTGTCACTTCTTTGGTCTTGAGTCTTTCCTGGTGACAAATTTTATAAGAAAACCATCTTGCAGGAGTGAAGGAAATTGTAGCTTATCTTCTCAGTTGCATTCAGACAATGATATTGAAGATGCTGCTAGCATGGAAAAGCAAACAAGTGTCGAAAATCTTGCTTTTAATGGAAATTGCGTTATAAAACAGCCAATATTCCAGAGTGGGGTGCTGAGGACCAATTGCATAGACTGCCTCGACCGTACAAATGTTGCACAATATGCATATGGGCTTGCTGCTCTTGGACACCAGCTTCATGCCTTGGAAATCTTAGATTCCCCCAAAATTGATCTTGATGCCCCTTTGGCTGACGAGTTAATGGGATTTTATGAGAGGATGGGTGACACACTCGCACACCAGTATGGTGGCTCAGCAGCTCACAATAAGGTATGTTGGATTGCTGCCAAAGTGCTCCCAACGTAGGAAATAAAATTCTATCTTCTCCTCCATTATTGACCTTTCATTGAAAAAATAAAGAGAGACTAATGTTGAAAGAATACAACCGCCACAAGGGAGGGAAGAAGATGACAACATAAAGAACAAGACCAAAATGAGAAAATAAATACAACAAAGGCCTAAAGAAGAAAAGCAGGGCATAACCCATCCATGAAAATAAACGATAAAGAAGGAAAGAAAAAACAATCCAAATGATAAAATCCAGCAAAAGGCTTTAATAGAGAGCTCCAAGATGAGGCCAAAAGGCAACAAAATGACAACAAAGAAAACATCAACAGGTGTTCGTAGAAATTATTGGCAGTTAAATAGAATCCTACTGCATCAAGACCAAACAAGAATTTTATATACCAAGCCCAAAAAACTTACAAAATATTTACTTACACCTATAACTCTATATGTTGGATGAAACTTGAAAGAGGAATATCTCTAAAACCTCTTATATGGACATCAAAGACAAGAAGTAAATTAAAACCTATCTTATGGTCGACCGACCATGTTCATTTCTTACTGTCAAATACCCTAAAAGATTTTACTCTAAGCTATCAACCCAGGTAATAGGCCAACATGTGCTACAAAAATAATTCCTCCAGTTTGTATAAATCATAAAAGAATTATGGTTACAAAAATATTTGGAGGAAAGAGAAAAATGAGACAAAATATGATAGAATACTTGCGCTATAATTTTATAAATAAGGGACGAGATTAATATACTCGTATTTACATCAGTGTACAAGCTTTAACACTCCCCCAAAGTTGGAGTGTATATGTTAATTGTGCCCAATTTATTACAAAAGAAATTTATTTGCACTCTAGTTCAGTTTTTGTGGAAAACCTCTCCTAATATCTCTCTACTCATTACATATCCCATTGGCATCATATATTATTGTATTTTCTGACGAATTAATGACAATCAAGTTTTAGTTCAAGTTCATTATGTTTGGTTTGTTTGTGAAATGTTGGGTTGGACCTAATATGAAGAGCAACCTCACTGTCATACCACAACTTGATTGGAATTGCTGCATTGAAGCCTAACTCAGTAAAAAAAAACTGATATATCTACCAGGGGTAAACTTCAGTTCGGTTCGCTCGATTAGATTTTGGTATTTGACATCAAACCAATGTTCAAACAGGGGAAAATTGAATTTCAATTGAAGCAGTTGGTTCAGTTTTATTTGGTTTGGTACTCTAGGTTTGGGTGTGAAAGAGGGTATGCCATTATGAATCAAATGAAAGGTTGGAGAAAGACTCTCTTCCAATAAGGAACAAGTAAAAAGTAAATACTAACATAAATATATATAATTAATATACATGTTATACTTACAATATAAAAAGAAATCCAATAGATTAGTTAAATGTTAATCATCTCGATGTTATCCTTTTTCTTCAATCAAACTGGGGGGCTTTATGCAATTAATGTGTTTAGGTTGGAAATATTGGAATCCCGGGGGAGTTTGTAATCTTTGACATCCTTGTAACTCTTTACTTACCAATAAAAAAAAAATCCCCCAAAAAGAAAGGGTAATGTTGAGGGATATAAATACCTACTAAGACTGGGACTATGACATTTGTATCCCTTTTGAACATATAATATCCTAATGAATGTATTTCGTGGAATTAGGGATCTAATTTTGTAAGTTGAGTTAAACATTTCAAATAAAACAAGTATAGCCAAATGCTTTTGATTTGTTAGGGAGTAGATACTTGGTAAAAATAAAATATAATGCGGGATCTTATCAATGCTATCATGAAACAAGCTGTGAAAATTGTAGAAGCGCAAAGATGCCCTGGAATGTACATTTGAAAACAGTCGTGCTCTTGATGAAACATATCTGTTATTTCTTTCTACAGCTTCATTCTTCTGGATTTTTTTTTTTTTTTTAAAGTTAAGCTGACTATATAATGCAATGAGATGATTTTATTTATTTATTTTTCATTAAAATATTATATTTCAGCAGTTCTATTATTCCCTTTTTGAATTCCATATTTACTGTGCTTCCACGCATGAATCGAAATATCATGCTTTTTTGTTTTCTTCTTGATCTGAGGAATAATTCTCGGTGGCAAAACTGTGAAGCCATCATTTACCATCTTTCTAAGTCTTCTACATCTTGGGTGCCAAATAGATATTCTCCGAAAGAAGGGGACAGTGGAAAGCAGCGACACAGTCTCAGGAGTTCTTCAGAACTCTTCAAAGATATTACAGCAATGCCTACATGGATTCAGAAAAACAAGATGCTATTAATTTGTAAGTTAATCAATGAAAAGTTTTGTTTATTGTCAAAAAAATAAAAATAAAAATAAAAATAAATAAATAAATTGAAGTGTACTGTTGAGCTTGGTACTTCGGTCCAGCAATGAAGTTTATCCAAGAGTCAAGGTGCCTTGGTCAAGGGGAGAATTCAGATATTTCCTCTGTAGATTTTCTCTTTTCGTCAAATTGATCACTCATTGTTGTAGACTAAATTATCACATGGCATGTTAATATATAACTGTGTGAATACATATATATTCCATTGGTTTTAGCTCCAGATTGTATTTAAATTTTAAAAGAAGATATACTTAGTAGGATAGTTGAAGTAGCAATAAAATTTTGGTCTATAGTCAATGCCTTTGCAATGACAAGAAAAACGTGAGTTCCTGGAAACAGAAAGAGAAACCAGATAATAATTGTTGGGATTTTAGAGGAAGAGAAGTGATGTATGTCTCATTTTATGAATGGAATTTGCTATATGCGCTTCTTTATGGAGTCTAATGCAGTCATTGTGAGCAAGTATGGACCACACCCCGTTTGAGAGGGTCTCATTTGTTGGTTTTAGGTTTCTTATTTGAAATCCTTGAAAAGCTATTTGTTCAAGCTTCCCCTCTTTTTCCATGCATGAAATCTCCTATCCGCTTCTCTACAAGGTCGATTTTCTTCCTTTAGACCAGGCCAAGCCTTAAGGACCCCTACGGATCATGCACTGGATCCATCCGGCCCGGAATCCAATGAACCAATGGTTAACCCTCTTTTTTTAGTGCTTTGCATAGAGAGGGAAATTCACGTTTTTTCCTTAGAAGAAAGGTCCTCAAAGCCTCTTCATTTGAATGAGAATGATGAAGCCCACAATCATCGAGATTTGAGAAAGATTTAAAACTGAAGCCTCCGAACAAGAAAGCACCTTGGAAAGAGCGCGACTACTAGGGCACAATCCAAACTTGGGGCCTGTTCCATTGGGGTTGGCTTAAATACTTATTTTTGGGACGATTTTTGGGCTCTTTGCACCATTTTCCCATGTCTTTACCCACCTTTCTGCTATCAGGCTTCATTCTATGGCCTCGATTTTTCTTTTTTGAAGAAATTCCAACTCATCATCAGCTTGGGTTTCTGTTATCCTTTATTAGATGGGGAGATGACAGATGTGTCAGCCCTTCTTTTGCTCAGGAGGGACTCATGTTTGCACCCGTAAGACTAACCTTTTTTGGATCTCTAACCCTTCTGGAAACTCTTCCTGCAAATTTTTCTTCCAAATCTTATGCAACTCTTTATCCTGCCATTGAGCCTCTTCGTTCTTTTCTTGTATGGAGGTTAATACCCCAAAGAAGGTCAACTTCCTTGCTTAGAAAATTTTGCGTGGGAAAGTAAGTAAATTCCTTTTAATGGCATCCAAATTCATCCCTTCTTTTAGCTGGGGTCACATTGGTGCATTTTGTGTAGAGGAGCATCGAAGGTTGACAGTATCTTTTGAAGCTGTTTGTTCACTTAGTTGATTTGCGTCCACTTTTTGGAGTCATTTGGTATCTTTTGCATGTAGTCGTGCTTTCCATCCTATGATGGAGAAGGTTCTTTTGCATTCCCGTCTTGGGATAAGGGATAGCCCTTTGATAGACTAACTTCTTTGCTATTTAGCAATGACTAGAGAGAAATAGTAGAATTTTCAAAGAGGTTGAAATATTTTGGGTAGAGGTTTTGGATGTCAATAGATTTAATGCCTCTTTTTGGACTTTTGCAATAGGGATTTTTGTAATTGTGTCAGTTAGGTCATATCATATTGGATTGGAGTCCTTTTCCATAGCGTTCGTTCAGCTCCTTTTGTTAGCCTTTTTTTTTTTTTGTGTGTGTGTGTGTGTACCCTTGTACGTTCTCCAAGTGATCATATTCTCTTTAAATTATCCCCTCTATCCTATTTGAATTGTTCCTTCTACAGTTGAGGATTGAGTATGTGCTTCCCGTTCGAGTATGGAATCTGGAATCTTTATATCACTAATCAACCCAAAAACGTAAGTGGATAGATTATGGGAAATTTTATAGTATCAACCCTTTAATCCTCCCCCTCACTTGTGGGTTTGAAAATTTGTAGAAGGCCCAACTAGTGGAAATCGATATTAATTGGAGAGGAAACAACTTTACAAGTGTTTGGGTTCAAACATAGGAATCCTTGGTTTGATACCATGTTACTTCATTGCAGTCTTTAGAAGATAAGGGTAGAAGATGCCGATAACATATATTCAAATTTTCTATTTGTTCCATATCATTCATAATTTGTCAGTGCTCTGCGTACTTTATACTCACATTATTGGCCACATTGTTTGTGTTCATAAAAGTGTCCACGATTTTTGTGTTAATTCCTCGGCAGTATTTGAAATCTTCTGTTGACATCATGCTTCAAGTATTATAATGTTACTATACGCTCCATTGCTGGGTTTGCCTGGTCTGATCGTTTTGATTCTGCTTGTTTGAATACTACTTCATGGCGTTGTCTCCGGCCTTTTGCTGGGTTTGCTTTATTTGATATTAGCCACAATTGGCATGTTTTCATTCTTCCTTTGTAGCTTTCTTACTTCTGATTTTTTTTTTTTTTTTTTTTTCCTTTTTCAAGTTCGTA
>NW_019268517.1:11218381-11258782 GCF_002738365.1 Cucurbita moschata
TTTTTTTTTTTTTTTTTTTTCCTTTTTCAAGTTCGTAATTTTGAGTACTAGTCTCTTTTCATTAATTCAAATGAAAGTTTTGTTTCTTTAAAAAACAAAAGTGACTGCTTAGTACACAAAATTAAAATAGTCGCGCAATAAGAAAATGTGAGCTTATTAATTGTGATAGTTGCTTAGAATAGTATGTATATGTGAACAGTGAGTCCTTCACCTGTATGTACAAGATCCGTGTGAATTTGATTAAAGTTTTAATTGCATTTTTTACTAAAGAGAAAATGAGAACATGCTGCTGGGTCATATCCACCACGTTGCGAGATATGGCTAGGTGATAAAATTGGCAGATAAAGCTTACTCGCCACTTGTTGGAAGACAATTTTATCTTAAACTTAGACTCTCATACTAACAACAAAGAGATAGATATTCATTAAATCATGGATATCATGTAATTTTTAACAATTATGAAATAATTGTCAGATTTCTGGGATATTTTCTACCACAAAAGGACAAACCTGCACTCTGGGAACTAGATTCAGATCAGCATTGTAAAGTAGGGAGGAACGGGCGAATCTATGCAGAAGAAGATGGAAGGTAAACATTCTATCCGGAAATTGCCTGACGGCTATTCCATTTTCTTTGACTCTAAAAGATAGTGTGGGAATCCTCCTTTTTTATTTTTATATTTATTATTATTTTTAAAGAAATGCTGCTCAACTCAATAATGTATTGATTATTTTCTTCTTTGTTCCTTCTATGCTGTTGACCCTAATATTTAATTAGATGGGTTAGGATAAATATCATTATTTTCACATTTTTTTATACTTACCTTTACTCATGGACTTAAGATACAAATACAAGGTCCAACCATATAAAAGTAAAGAAGTAAAAAATGTAAAGGATTTAATTATAAGACATTTTAACTCAGATTCCTTGTTAAACGACCACTTTCCTACAGCAAAGCAAATTGTTGATCTAATAACATAGGGGCTCCTAAAGTTACAATTTAACGAGATAATCAATAAGCTCACTATGGAAGATATCTTGAAACCAGCTTGAGGGGAGGGTTGGTTATTTCTTCTTTAGTTAATCAATATTGTTTTGTATTTATTATATCATATTATTTTCTGATCTATAAATGGGTGGTTCTTCCCTTTAAAAAACTCATTTCTTCTCCAAGTGAATACACCAAAATATAATTTTCTCTTGATATTTTAGATATAAATCATAAGTGAAAGTGCTCTAGTTCACTATGACACAATATGCTGTCTTCATGATGCTTTCATTGGTTCCTCGTATATATTATGTTTGTTCTTGTTTGACTGAGTTATGAGAGTCTGATGTTTAGGTCAGCATTCAAAAGATCCTTGTCAGATGGTAATATTCTCCACGAAAATTGCTCACCAATGTTATCTACAAACAGAAGGCTAGAAAAACATTCAAATTCAGTATTATCCAGACAATCGCGAGGAAGTAGCAAGGTTCTTTTGGAATCGTCTCCAGAGACATCCTCTTCTGGAAGTGATATAGCATTGTCAAGGTTTGTTACCACCATCTCTATTGTCACGTAATTCATAGGCTCCCTTCTCTTAAGATTTATGCAACAGTTCATTTTTACCAGAAGGTTAGATGCATCTTCATTAGACCAGAAAAGAAGAAGAACCACAATGTTGCTGAGTACCGTTTGCATTTGTTCATGATTATGATATGCAATTCTAGGTGGTAGTTGTATCTGGGATTTTATATGCTTGGGGGCATGATTATTATTATTATTATTGAGTTTGTGTTTGGATTCTATATAGGCGAAGCCTATGAGATTGAAATTTGTAAAAATTAATGTGTCGTCTGTGAGGTGGAAGTCTGCCATTTGTGATTTTACTTTCTCAGCCCATGGGGATAACAGATGGATGCCTAAAAATGATAAATAGCTGTGTTTGTTTTGATAAAATTTTCCACATGAATTGGATAGAATTTCAAGAAAATGAACGTAAACTTCTTATTTTCATCCCAAATCTCAACAGTTTCACCCCAATTAAATTATTCTCTATATTCTACTTGATATCTTTCGGGCAGTGAGCAGTGTTGTTGATAATGATAACTGAATAGTGTTTGTTGAATGTCTTAATGTAGGTATACTCCCTCGATGCCTCAGCGGCGAATTTTTGGGACCATTCAAAGAGAAAGAGGCTTTGAAGGTAACCATATTTTCTTTTCAGAAGGGGACGCTACGAGTTGCTCAAACTTTGTTGACCTGGACTGGCTTTCATCCTCTGGGAATTCATGTGAGGAGGAGTCATTTGAGAGGTAATCATACCACAAAGTTAAATATTTTATAACGGGAATATCCGACTACAGGGAATAACAAACAAGATAGTGAGACAATTAAATCCTCTACCACAAAAAGCAATCGAAACAGGACATAAATAGTCTCCCCTTCTACAACGTAGCAAATGAGGTCAATAATAGCAACAAAGTAAATAGAGTAGAGAAAGAGAGAAACATTATACTAGTTCGATCCAAACTCGCAATTGCATTCAGTGTTCTGTAACTTAAGTTCTACTACGTGGAGACTATAAATGACCCTCACCTTACTCTACAAATCATACTTACAAGAAACCACGACAATGGATACCTTGACTTCTAAGCACCACAAGAATGAATACCTAGAGAATTACAGATAAATAAGCCTTCAGACCCACAAAATATTGTTCTGCTGCACTTCCCTCTAATGTTCAACACCTACACCAAAGAAAAACCTTAATAAATAAGAAATGATTATAATTGATGCACTAGAGGGATCAATATTGTGGCGTTGAGATGATATACCGAATGTCTCAACGCTATGGGTGTAGTAGCATGCTTCTTTCCGCTTCTTGCGATAACATGTAATGCTCTCCACAACATTTGGACTCTGTCCTCTTGGTTTTGCTAGCTCTGCAACGTTGTTTTGGCTCGATAATCCTAACATAAGAATAGTTTCCAAAGTCAAAAGATCTTGGTTTACAATTTGTTGAAACTTCATATTTCCGGACGGTTATAGTTTTCTTTTACTTGTATTCTCTGGTGACTTTGAGAATAATTTTTTCTTTTAATTATGATCTTGGCTTAGGACTAGGTCATTGCATTGTTCCTGCATTATGATGAGTGAACTCAGACTTCTCTTTTTCCAATGATTATAGGTCCTATGCGTCCAACTCTCCAACTGCCAGAGAGTCGTCTGAAAATGTTATCACTGGAGAATCGACTCCCTCTGTGAGTGAATATGGTTCAAGCATGAAGGTAATTCACTTTTGCGTTTTTTGTTTCCGTCTACATGTTATGAACCATTCATTCAGATTTTTATAACTATTTTCGATTGAAATAATAACTTGTTCTTCTAAGCTTGCTTTATAAATGAAGGATTTTTCTTGGTTTTGAATGGTGTAGGTAATGGAGCAGAATGCAATGGAAGTTTCCCAAGTGAACACACAGAAACTTAACGTTGTGGAGGAATATTCAGAGAACTTTGTGCAGTGGGTGAAATATGGGGAGACCCTCTGTTATTGAAGCCTTTCTCACAATCTATCCCTATTCTCACCATCATGACAGAACGCTGCCAAAATACAAGTGCGTGCCAACGGGTGAGCAGAAACAAACTCTGGGGGAGCACTGGTTCTTCCAAACCAACACTCATTCCTCCTATTCAAACATCCACTTCATTCCCAACTACAAAAATGGTAAATAGTGAACCTCTAAATCTGAAAATAATAATAACAATAATTCTTTTGGAGCACAAATTTTTTCCTCCGATGCTAGGCTATGGGCATCTCTAGGTAAAATTATGTAAATATTTCCCCTCTTAAAATCGTGCTTAGAACACTGCAGATCCATGATTCTTTTTATTCAATGTTATTTTGGGATTTTGATTTTGTAACATCGTGCTCTAATTGACTTTTTGAAATGTGTAAACTATAAATAAACCTCTCCAATTTGGAATTCTCCATTTTATTCCTGTTGCTCTCTGCCAATATCACAAACTTGTATGAGAATTTTCACAGCACATAATTTATGAGGGATACCATATTTTAACCCACGAATCCTATTTATAAGTTAAAATTTTATATACACAAATTGTGTACATGGATATAACCATTCTAGGAAAATTTGATCATTTACTAGTTATTTGCAACTACAATTGATTCAAACATAATGAATTTCATGATCAATTTTTACACAAATATTGAAAGAAGCTTTGTTTTTAACATAATGATTTAATTGCCTCCATTATGATTCTGTCGAGTTGAGGTTATGAAGTCTTATGGACCTGAGTAAATGTTTTTCTTCCTTATATTTACGCGGATTATTATCTTTAGTGGATGGGATAACCAGAAAACAAATTTGTCTGAACGAATTAATGACCGCATCTCCGACAGGAAAAACTTGACTTTTAATTTTGGATGGTGTTTTGAAATGGAAGAAGGGTGAGGTGTGGAATGGAATTAATTGTGTGAGGTAGATAGAAGGAATTAATGTGTCCCCAATACTGAATTGGAAGCTCCTCTTTAATGCTCTTTAGGCCCCCCCTATTTCTTCCCCATCCATTTTTTTTTTTACACTGAAAAAAAAAATTAAATAATGACAACGATAATAATAACTCTTTTCACGTGAAATTTCCCACTGAAATAACATCCTAACATTCAACCCCCTTCACTTCAATTTATGGATTTGTTTTCAGGAATGAATTTGGGCTTTTCACTTTGGTCTTTATTGGCATTCCCATCTTTTAGGAATCTTATCATACATATTATTACTTTTTTTTTCTTTTAATTAGTGGGTCAATTAAGTGCTTCAGAATCTTCACTCCAATAACTCCAAATTTAAATAATCGCAACTTTGAGCATCATTAGCCAATAATAGTAATAATTATATGATTGAATCTGAGTTAAAAGAAAAAGAAAAAGAAATGAAGAAATTGAATTAATCCAAGGGAGTGGGAGAATGGGAAGAGGAAGGGGAAGTAGTTTCCTTGGTGCCAAGATTGTGCTTGTTGTTATGCATCCAAACCTTAAGAACTCTCCTCTTCACTCCAATCTCTTCACACAATTGTTGCGCCACACTCTCCTCTTCCTTCTGAATCTTCCATCCAATTTTCTCTGCAAACCTCAGCATCCTCTCCTTCTGCTCCCCCGTGAACTTCGTTCGGAATCGCTTCTTGTTCGTCATTTGCCCCGAGTACGCCCTCACCCCTGCTGCCTCCTCCTGCTCCTCACCGCCCCCGCCAAGCATGTTGTACGGCATTATCATGTGGTGGGGTTGTGCTGTCATTGCTCTGGATGATAGGAATGCCGCCCCCGCCGCAGTTGGGTAGGCGAACGTGGTGGTCTCAGGCATGGCGATCATGTTCTTACCCCCAACGAGAAGCTTGCGGCCGAGGAGGGGGTGGTCGATCTCTTTTCGATGGAAGTTTCTATGGCAGTTGCACGCGGAGCATGTGAGTGCTTCAATAGAGCCTTCTTCTCCACTAGGCATGAACTCGCCGCAGCCATCCGTGGCATTTCCTCCCATGGAGGCAGCATGGTTTTTGAGGCACTCTTTGTATTTGACATGCTTCTTGTTATTGTTGCTGTTGTTGTTGTTATTACGGTGGAGATCTATTTCCATGTGGAAGGGTGGGAGTGGATTGCCGCCATTGACCGCAGATGCGGCGGCAATGATGTGGTTGCAGGTGGCAGAGGGGTCATGGTGGTGGTGGCCGCCATAGCGAGCATTTAAAGGGATGGGAATGGGAGGATGTTCAGTAGTCTGCTCCATTATGACTACTAATGGAGAGGGTTTATTTAGGAGAAGAAGAAAGAAGAGAGAGCTATGGTTATGAAGATAGGTGAAGGAAGGCAGTTCTAAATAAGTAAGAGTAACTAGGAGCTTTTCTTTTCTTTATTTTTTTTATAAAAAAAAAAGAAAAGAAAAGAAAAGTTTTTTAACCGACAAAGTGGAGAACACAACACAAGACAAGGATGTAATGAGCTAATTAATTAGAAGAAAACCAGGCATGAGGTGAGAATAGAGATAAAAAGAACGGATGAGATGAGGATGTTTTTCGAAGCCAACCTCAACACATTCATTCGTAACTTCACAAATTACCAATATAATATTGTATATGTATTGAAACCCTCTTTCATCTCATTTATTTATACGTTTAATTATGTATTCTCGAGCCTTTGACCTAGAAAGAAAGGACCATACCTTGTTACCTCCGGTTGCCTCAACTACACTTAACAATTTCAAACTCTAAAATAAGTATAAAAAGCTATAAAAAGTTATGTACCTCATCATCATCTTTCTTTTGTGGTTTCTTCTAGAGAAGATTACATTAAGATTCAAATTCACTTTATTCTTTTATTATCCATTGGTCAATATTCCACCTCCAAAACACCCAAAACACTGTCAACTACATGCATAAAGATGTAGATATTCTTTCCAAAATTTGTTGTTACATATAAGTGTTTACCTTTAATTTTCTATCACTTCATAATTGTTGATTTGCTCATCACAAATCTCAACTGGTAAACTTTTGTCTGAATCCTATTAGCATTTGATGAACCTGGTAGATATTACTTAACATAGGGCTCTTTCTTCTTCTTTTTTTTCTTTTTCCTTTATTTATGTGAACATAAGAAAAGCATATATAAGTCACCTCAAGTACTTGATATATCCTGACTTCAAGAAAAAACATAAATAATGTCCCGATTAAGAGAGGCTAAATGAGGTAGGTGGGTGGCCATACAAAATTGTTCTAATAAGTGGATATTGTTCGGTGGGTCTATTTTGAATCTTATACTTTTCTTTCATAATAATTAAGGTGTCGTGTCTTTCTCAACTTTCTCAAACTAATCTCTCTCTCTCCAAATTCTCTTTAAGGATATTCCATTACTCTCTTCCAATCATGCATTATTCTCCGCTCTTCTACTAATTACTTGTGCAACAAAAACTATATCATCTTCTTGAAACAATCTTCAAGCAAACCCAACTAGTTAATATCCATCTCCAGTTCCCATTTCTCTCATGTTATATAATAATATAAAGAACTCCCTCTTTTTGAGTTCAAACCTTCCAATTGCAGTCCAAAATTAGGAAAACCTATGTGATTTGATGCGTTGATAAAAGCAAATAGCAATGCATTATTCCATTGAAAAAGCAAAAAGAAAGAGAGGAATGCATATGCATATCAAGGGAACATTCTCTGTTGAATATGGGCTTTGGTTAAAGAGCTATAAGCCACGTGAGTGCATCCAATTAGCTTCACGTAACTCTCCATTCTTGGAGATTCAAAGCATGCAAATGGGCCATTATTACTCATTTTGCCCATTTGCCTAAAGTAAAAGACTACCTTTCCTTTTACTTGTTTTGCCTTTAGTATATATTCTCAAATCCATACCCTTTTTCTTGATATGCAGGAAACAAATTCAAACAATGAAGCTTTGGATAATGCATTGAAGAGTTAATCTACTCATTTGCTTAAGGATGAGTTTGGAATTCCTTTTGACAGAGTGAAAATGATCTTGAACAATCAAAATTTTCTTTTCAAATTGTTTATAGTATTTGGTTGTATGGTCAAGAAAGATAATTTGAATATTCTAAAAAAGCACTTTAAAGTGCTTTTAGAAGGTGTGCTCTGCTTGAACATGCTTTTTAAGTCATTCTAGATTCATTTTACATGTGTATATCTTTCTACAATCAATCATATAAAAAAGATAATTAAGAAAAAGTACCTTGTATTCTATCTTCCCATCTTGAAGGCTATTTTGGTAATCAGCTTTGTTTCTTAAACTTGAACGTCATGCAGTCTTTATTACATCTTGAATGCTATTCTGAATGTTAAGCCAAATTTGAAAAACAGAAACAAGATGAGTTCTCTCGTTAGTTGATGAATTTGGATAGATTTCAAAAAATAAAAATGTGTACTAAAATATAAAGAACATTAGAAGAGATTGTTATTCTACAAACATTATCCACCATCCAGTTAACTGCTGGTTCTTATAAATAAGCTGAAAATAAATCTTAAATAGAAGAAATCTCAACTGACTATATACAACAGATCCAATTCAAAGGATACCATGGTATGCCAAAACTATCTCTACATCACAGTAAGATATTAATTTCATTTTAAAACAAAAATCCTCTTGAGGTATGGTGATATCAGGAGAAACTCTAATCTACGTCAGAATCTTTAGTCCATACTAATTCTTACAACAAAAGGCTTCAGCCTTTAAAATACAGTTTCCTGAATTCATCATTGGTTTTTGGCTTCTCATCCTCTTGTTCTGCGGTCCTTGGTTTATCTGCTGTCCAACCAAGTGCTCTCACATTCCTAGGCACTGCGAACGTGTTCTTTCCCTTAAGCTCAACTTTGTTACCTCCGTCCTTCCTCTCAGCAGGTGGTTGCTCATTGGCTTTCCGAGGCTTTGCAGAACTTACTGACTCGGATGTCTTGCCTCCACTAGCTCGATCCGTAGTGTGGCCTCCCCCTACAAGTGAAGGTAATCAGAGACAGAATTCTTAGCTTTTGTCTCATTCAGAGGGATGCCAAACTTTGTGATATTACATAATGACAATTATAAAGCTGATGAGAGACAGCAACAGTATCCCAAATGTCATTACAATCTACCTGACCTAAGCGTTTAGTTTGGTCGTGATCTGACATTTCAGAGAACCATATACTATTACTATGATTGAAGTTATCAATAAAGCATTCCCTATGATTCCCACCAACAGCATACAGATTAGATCATGATAAAGCTGTAAATTTCCTACAACAATATCCCGAATGTTCAATAGAGTTCTAGCTGGCATGCAAATGAGTTCTGACCATGAGACTGATAGATGATGCATTTAATGTAGGGGTGAATCCATCATTATCCATAGCAGAATGCATCCAAACTTTTTGAGTAAATATGAACAGAAAGGTACTTTCTTTATTCAAATAGAAAGGTTGTGAACATAATCTAATTTTTCTAATTTGATGACAGTGCATACTCTACTAATCAAACAACTGAAACATACAAATCCTCAGTCTCAGTATGAGCCAGCAGTAAGATACCATTTTCAGAAGCAAAAAGTTCGGCTAACGGGTTGCAAATTGAACCACTTATCCAAAAATAATTCAGTGCAGATAAATTGAACCATTTTCTAATTTAAGTGACGAGGTTGTTGCATGAGAACTTTACTCTAAGCTCAAGTGATTTTAAGCCATGGCCTCTGATAATTTCGAAGCTGATGTAGTGTTGTTATAGATAATACTGTAATTTTCTTTTAGTTGAATATTTTGGTGGTAGTGAATTTTACTGAGTAGTGTTTGCTATCCCCTATATAAAGAAGCGATTTGTTTTTGTTTGCACACATCATTAATATCAATTTCATTTGTAAATAAAATTTCCCTTTGAGGATTTTTTGGGGAACGCTTAGGTTGCATCATTAATATCAATTATTCTCTATAAATAAAAAATCAGGCTTTGAATTCAAACATCATTGATGGTAATTCCATTTGTTAATAAAGATTTTCCCCTTAACGATTTCTGGAGTATTTAGGCTACAACATAATCCAATATTTAACTATTGACAAGCATACCCACATATTTAACTATTGCCGAGCATTTTTCCTGATAAAATGGATATAAGATTTCCAATACTAAAAGGTAAACAAGCATATATTTCCATTCCATTTTTTTGTTCTGAGAAAAACCCTCACATATCATATGCTTCTCCCACCCTTGTCGAATAATTTTAAGGCATGTCATTAAGACTTTTAGGCTTTTTACCAAGTGTACCACATTTTGTTAGATTGTTCTAACTATTTGATTGTATGTTATCTAATTTTCATCTTTATTTATTTATTTATCTTTACTTTGTTATACCTTTCTTAGGATCTGACCGTGCAATGCTTATCTTTTTCCCAAGCAACAACTGCTTGTTTTTTGCAACTGCAGCATTGAGATGCGCATCATCAGAGAAATCTACATAAGCTAGTCCCTACAAATAAGAATTCTATCCATCAGTACTACAACAAAAAATCATGCCATCAGTTTACAACCTGTAAGGAGGCTAAAGCTCAATCAAAATACTCTTAAAAATGCACATGAACAAGTTAGTGTACTACCTACAGAACAGAAATACATAAAATTACATCCAAAAATAAGAAGTACAGTCACAAGTTTAGCAGGGAAAGCTGAAAAAGTGTACAAGACTTCAGATTCTACAAAAAGTAAAAATAATAGGTCACATTAAGCAGAGAAAGAAGAGTAACAAAATAGTCCACGTCCATAAATCATCGTGGACATTTACTATGAGTTATACTTCCTCAATGAGAGGAATGGTTACCATGAATTCATTTGTCTACCAAAAATCATTGTTTTCCCCTTCTTTCATGATTTTTCATTTCTACCTCTCTTTCTTCTGTTTCTTTCAATTTTGGTCACGGTATTATGCCTAAAATGTAAACACGGGATAACAAAGAGTATAACGTTGATCCACCTTCACTAACACAATTTCTTGAATTAGACATCAACTAATATAAACAAAGGCACTAATAGTGCTTTCATCCTATCTATTGAAAACAAGAGCATAGAAGTCGCTGACAGGCAGGGTATTTGACTTGCTCTTCATACTCCCATATGTTTTTCTTTCTTTCTTTCTATTTTTTTGCCAAGTAGAAGGACTTGGCGTAACCCCTGGCTCAAACCCACTTGTTATAGCCGTGAGCTGGTTACTACTTTAAGTCGAAGGTGGGAAAGGGGTAATGGTTAGTGTCTGAAAAAGTAAGAAACAAAATGTGGATTCAAGTTTAAGTGTTGAGTCATTAGAGCTATAGCACAGGATGTGTGTGAAATAGTGTGGATACATCAACTTTAGGTTTCAGTAATACCACGCCAACTAAATTGCAGTGTGATAATCAAGTTGCATTTCCATTGCGTCTAATCTAATATTTCATGAGAAGACTAAACATATTGAAATGAATTGTCATTTCATTTGTGAGAAAATACAACAAAAGTTAGTGTTTACAGGATATGTGAAGATTGGAGAACAATTAGGACATATCCTTATCAAAGCTTTAGATGAAGAAAGAATAAACCATCTTTGCAACCAGCCAGGCATAATTGACATATTTGCTCCAGTTTGAGAGGGAGCGTTATAATATATGTTATTATGTACAGTTGATCTTTATTGTAATTGTAAATTCCTTTAGTTTAGGTTCTCCTCTATGCCCATATATATATATATATATATATATAAGTATTTTTCTCAGTACAAGTGTATTTTAAGTATTTTCCCCAATACGAGTACATAGGTATTCCATGGAAAACGTTTATGTCCTTCCAAACACACAAATATACAGGAAACCAATTCTCGACCATCCTCTATCAAACTATAAGAAGCAAGCATTCGGACTTGCCAAAAAAATCACAGTATGCAATTAGTAAGAACTTTTCATCAAGTACTATAACAAGACAATAAATGAAAGGAAATATGTGGAGAGAAGAAGAGAGCGGACCCGTGATTTTCCAGTAAACTTATCATGCAATATTCGAATTGCAACAACTCCACCAACATCTTGGAAAAAATCCCGCAAGTGTTCATAAGTAGCCTGCCAGGTTGTAATGAAGCAACATAAATTATGTGGTCATCTATGAGAATGCAGAGCGTGAATTAAAATCAGATAGGCACTTTCAGAAACAACTTGCCTTGAGGTTGAGGTTGGAGACGAATGCAGTGCATTGGTCATTATACACTTTCCCTTTTTCCTGGACAAAATCTTTCATTTGCTGGTCACTTGTATCATCAGGTTTTTTAGCTTTTGCTTTGCTGTTTCCTGTTTGGCCATCTAAGCTTTGTAATTGAGCTTTACCCTTCTCATTAACCTTCTTTGGTCCATGTGCAGCATCTTTTAGTCTCTTAGCAGGAGACTCTACATCGGGTGCATCGCCACCCAATTTTCGCTTACCATGTTCACTCGGCTTAGCAGGATTTTCTGACTCATCCATCTGTAACTTATATGACTTTAACTCTTCTAGACGAGGATTAACCTAAGATAAGGAAATCATCCAGCAGAATAAATTAGTGGTCCATTGAAGAAACAAGCATTTGAAGAATTGGTAGCTTCATAAATAACAATGGGAGCACTTGCGGAACTACTACTAATTCTCCAGATGAGATAATTTTCATCCAACTACATCAGTTGGTTACTATGCATGGTACTTCTTGTGTCCTCAACTTCAGAATTTTCTTTCCACATCAACAAAAAAAATATAATAATAATAATAATAATTAATTGTACCCCAAGACCATGGTGTAATGAAATTCAAAATAACGACTTTTTTACCAATGAGAAACTGAACTTTCAATAAACATTGTGAAAAGAACAAAAGCAGGTTCCAAATGTTATACGCACTTCCTTTTCATGGATCAAATATCAACAGAACTGGCAAAGTGTAAAAGAAGTGTACCTTTCGAGCAGCATGATCGAAATCTTCAAGACTACCAAATTCCCTCTCAAAACGCAACCATGAATGGCATATATCCTGAACATTTTTTTTTCTTTTTTAAGAAACTGAATATAACATCTAATCCAAAATGTATCAACTATTGGATAATGAGAAAAAGGATTGATTCCAAATTAAACATTTTACCCCAAAAAAGTGTGTTATGAGTTAAACTATGGGACATAGTATTGGTCTCGAGTCCCATAGTTTTTAGAGGGTAATCCCGTGATATATTAGTATCTATCCAATTGGTGACAGGTATGTAACTTGCAACAAAAATGGAAAAGGAAAAAGAATTTCAATGAAGATTATGTCACCCAGTAGAAGAAATTTTACCTCTGAACCACTCCCTGGAAATCTTTTGCTGTAACATCTCTTATATATGGATCTGGCATTATTTATATGGTTTGACTCGATTTCCATCGCTATGTAACCCTCCCATGCTGCCAATAACGAGCCACTGCAAATGAAGCAGCAACAGGAAAACAAATGATTTCCAGAAAAGGAAAAAGAGAGGGGAAAAAAAGCGTTTCATAATGGGGTAGCATGGAAGCAAGAGAGTGCGTTTCATAAAGGCAATGAAGAAAACCTGATCTTAAGCAGACTTTCCCAAACTCCACGGGCAGCAACTAGATCTTTTCCCAAGTTTATCTCTAAACGGGCCCAATAAGCATACAAACGCACTAAATCTTCTGAATTCTTTAGGTGTGGTGACAAGTAATCTGATGCACGCTATGAATAAAATCACTAAGCGTTAGTATTCAAGTGAACGTCTATCTAAATTGACTTATTAAAAGAAGTAGAAATATCCTGCATCATCTTCATCGCACTAATGTGGTAAGAGACCTTAGAAGAATTAAAATAGAGTAAGAATGATGATTAGTAGAAAAAATTCTGCCTATTATGAACTTTGAGATGGATGATAGTTCCACCACCATCTTATATTTTTTATTTTTAAAAAATAAGATTAAAAAATTGATTAAATAAATAAATAAGGAGAACATACACAAGGATAAGCGATTTTACAGGAATCAATAGCAAAAGCCTTAGAAATTGGTATTGGAATTCTTTTAAATTTTTTTGATGAATGGAAGTACAAAAGATCATAACGTAAAACCAGGTCGCCTCAATATTGATGTTTAGTTATTTTTAAATTAAAATAACAATAAATATATTAAAATTATATAATTTTATATGAAAATAATGACATTTTCACTACTTTAAATAAATAAATTTTAAAATATTTAATATTTGTATTAATTATGTAATGGAAATGTTAGGAGTAAGTGACTCCCTGTCCCCCTCCCTTGAAAAAAATAAGGGAAAGTTTTTTCCTCCATCCCCAATCCTAACCTTATTCTAAATAAGGATCCCCACTCCATTTGGAGTAGGACTCCACAGAGAATTTTGTTGACATCCCTATTATATTGAAATATTTTAAGAAATAATATTAACAACGCAGTTGATATGAGGGGTGGAGACGTTCAATATAAGGAAATTGGTGATCAAGAGTTAAACAGGAGATGGAATCTAAGAACAAGGAAAAAAAAAATATGGGAAACCTGAAAGGTCTCTTTAATCAACGAATATCCCAACACATCCTCAAGCTCAACAGCAGATGAGATTCTTCGCCTCAAGCCATCAATTCGTGTAAGAAACAAATCCAAGTACTACAACAAGGTCAAATATGAAATATCATCAAACTGAAATGAAATTTTCAAACCTTAATTCTCATTTGTGAATTCATCCCAGGCAAACTTTTAGAATGCTAATTTTAATTTGACTTTTGCTTTTTAACTTGACCTGAGAATGCTAATTAATAATAGTAATGTAAGTGGGGATCCTTTTATATTGTAATTTATTTATTCAATGAAATCATTTTTCATCAAATAAAAGATAATAATGATACAAGTACATCCCCCTACAACTACAAGCCCATTCTCTTGAGGAAGTACTATAGACCAACTATATAGGAACCAATATTAGATTGCCCAATGGAAATGAGAACAATTAGGCATATATCCAAAAATAATAATAATAATAATAATACCTCATACAAGGTTGAGAATGAGCACAGCACGGATTTCTCAAAGACCTGTATCATCAAGAAAAACAATTCTGATCTCAAGTTGGGTAGAAGTAAAACTTACTATATTATCAGTAAGTCTCTCTGTACACAAACAGAAATAGAAAATATAAATACAAAAGTAAGGTACAAACTGTAGCGGTAAGATGCCATCCATCTAATCACTACAATTTCATTTATGATGGAAAATCAGACTTTTATTATGAAATATAGTGCAATGACCCAAAAATAGTAGTGACATTAAGTTATTAAATTATTTATTCAATACAGTTTGGGTAGTTAAATTTATTGTTCTATCTAAATTAAATATCTACTTTTTATAAAGGAAACAATGACATCAAATATTCAACAAAATAGGAGTAACACATTCTAAAGGCCTTCGGAATGAGGATTCCCTAAGCCTAAACGGAGGATCAAAAAAACAGAAGGTCCTCGTCTAGATTGATGATCATTCACCATCTGTGTATTACAAAAAGAATTGTGTAAAACACTCCATTTAGAGGCAGTAAACTGTACACTTACACACACACACAAAAACAGAAACGAAAAAAATTGCTTGAGGAAGATTTATCTGAAAATAATCTGCTGTTTCTTTTTTTTTTCCATAACGCCCACAAACGAGCTCACAAGCATTTGACCACAAAATCTTTGTTTTCTCTATAAAGACCAGCCTAAGAGAAGCTCATAAAGCCCATCGACTATACTTTTAGGGGAACACCAAACCAAATAGAATGTATTCAGGATGAAACTGTAAGCAAAAGGGCAATGAGGGATGTATGGAATTCTCACTTATGTATACTTTCATTTATTCATTCAAGTCATCAGGAAGAGTGGAATCTAATGTATGCTCTCTCCTTTTTCTTCGTTCATTCTCTTCACCATCCTTAGCCTTCATCCGTTCTTAGCCTTCATCCATCTTAGTGTTCATCCCTTTTAGCCTTCTTATCGGTCAAAATTCAAGTTGTGCTTAAGGATCATTCAGAATATGAGGTCTATCAGTTGTAGGTTGAAATAATGCATTTTTCATAAATCTTTTAGGCTAGGATTTTTTCACGATTAAGAAAAAAAATGGTTCTTGTCTTTGCTCCAGTGTTGCTCATCATAAGAAACTTCTTTGATTTGAGGAAGCTTTAGTTGACCTTATGCAGTGTCCATTAACATCACATTTCTTTCGGCTAAGAATGAGTTTGAAATTTTTTGATTATGTAAGAAGATGGATCGTTTCGGCTGGATTCTCAAATGTTTTGTTATAAAACCTTCTAGCGATAGATCAGTAGTTATGATTCCAGTTGGGAACAATAAAAGAGGCTGGTTGGTTTTATGGGAAATGATTTGTGATGCAGTGGTAAATTGTTTGGATGAGTGTAATGATCATAATGAAGTTTCATGTACTGAGTTGGTTAAAAGAAACTTTTGTCTTATTCTAGTCTCTAGATATTTCACTCAATGCCATTGGATCAAAAAAGAAGAAGATTCAAGAGATTGGATTATAGAGGCAAATGAAGTAGTCTTGCAAATTTTAGTAATTTATTTGTGTTTCCCTGCTCACTGTAAATAAATTTTGGCGAGAGATTTTCTTGAACCAAATGTGAAATAATAATCTTGTTAAATGAAATCAGACCAAACAATATTTAACAGAACTGCTCCAGAGAAAGGGTGTGGTTGTCAAAACTTACGGAAGCAATTTCACCCTCAGAAGCATGAGCACGTTCCAAAGCAAGCAAATACTGGACCCAAAGATCACCTATCCATGGGCAATTCCTAGTCGCCCTAGAGTAAACATTCCTCACAATATTGCTCACCTGAAAACCCAAACCTCATGTATAATTATATGTTAAGATATATCCATAGTTCATAGGAAACTGGAAAGGAGAAACCTTCAAAGTTTTGTCCATGTAACGGGTATAATCAAGCCACAGATCAACCACCACTGGAAAATCAGCAACTGCACGCTCAAACAGAACTTGTACCCTTGCGGGATCTCCAGCAGATTGTTCAAATTTCAGGTAAATCTGAAGAAATTAAAGAATTATATTAAAACTCCAAAAAGTCTGTTTCGCATAATAAAATGTAAATGCAACATACAATGTACTGGTGAAGTCTTTCAGTATCAGTTAAATCCTGTTTTGATATTTGTTCTTCGAATTGAACACGGGCATTATACATATCCAATGCTCTTTGATAGGCTGAGGCGACTTGAGAAGGAACCCCATCCGAGTCATTAGATTTCCCATCAAGAATGCAGCCTTGTTTCACTTCCATCTCCCATGCCTTATAGGCCTCAAGCGTTGAATTCATGTTAGATAGAGGAAGTGACAACTGACGATGGAAAATGCTTCGGATTAGCTGGACTTGTTTTTCTTTCGCCTACAGAAAAATATGCAACTCTGACCATCAGTACAATTTCTATCCAAGTTAAAATTAATTTCATTGATCATCCACAACAGAAAGAAAAATATTTATGAAAAAATCAGAAACTTGCCATACATGAGATACTACCCTTAATGTATTCAAGGAACAAGGATCAACAAAAAGATGTGCTCCTTGCGATGACTTTTGGTTGCTTTTGCCGTTTCCAATTGGAGTGCACATACAAAAACGTAGCAAATGACACTTTTTTTTTTGTGTGTGTGTGTGTGTGTAAGAAATCGAACTTTTATTGAGAAAAAATGAAAGAGAATACAAGGACATACAAAAATATTATTAAAAAAAACAAACAAACAAAAAGGAAGTTCCAAGTGCTACACAAAGGGACTTCAATCCTTAAAAACAATAAATTTATATAGCTCTGAGCCATATAATTAAGTTACATCGTAAATGAGACACCTCATAGAAGATGACCAAAAACATAAAAAATAAAAATAAAAAAAGGAAAGAGGTTCGGACCTGAGTATCGGTTTCGTCAATGCTTTGATATATGGATTTCTCAAATTCTCTATATGCTTCCCATAATTTTTCAGCCTCAGTAAAATGCAAACCAGCAGCTGTGAGAGCACGTTCAAATAAATCTCTAGCCTTTTTAATTCTAGAAGTTGCACGATCTCGCACCATTGGATCATATTCTTGAACAAAATTTAGGTAGTCACACCAAAGAGAAACTGACTGCATAACATAGTGAAAGTTAACCATCTCACATAATCATGTGCTACAAAACAAAATCTGAAAACATCATGACACCGTACAATTTCAAAATATTGTCATCCTGAATAAAAGAAAATTACAAAGCAAACTATTGTCCTCAAACTTGAAAATGATTCGTTTTATACATTGAAAGTAGAAACTCGTGCAGAAAGCTGAGTTACATAGCCAACCATCTTTATTTTCAAGGCAACTAATTAATAGTCCAAAAAGTAAAAGTACAATTTTCAGCTTAAGAGTCCAAGCTATAATTTGTTAAATCCGACAATGTATAAAATATATTGATTATAATATGGGGTTCCAGATACGTGTAGGAAGAAAAGGACATGTGGTGTAACAATTGGCTTGCAGTAGCTATAAACTGCTAATATGCTAGCATTTGTTAGTCTAACATGTAACATCTCTCGTAATACCAAAAGCTAATCTCCAAATGGCAGCCGATACAAACCAGATAATCAAACACCCCTCGCTCATATAGCCTCTCAATTGCAGCAACATCCTCTGGTCTGCAAAGGCAACGAGAAAAAGGAGAGTAAAATTAATTCATAACCGACTACTAGCAAGAAAAGGGTTAACAGAAATCCAAAACCCTCTCACAATGAAATAGGGTTGAAGATTCAAGAGCTTGTTAGAAGTTTGAAATTGAGAGCTCTCTAATGAATTTAAGGAGCAACGGAGTAACAACTTCAGAAACTTCTGCACCACCGGAAAAGAAATAACGGGACATCTAAAAAGGTAAAATAGACGAGATTACCCAGTACTGATAGACGCTTCGTCTTTGGCCCATTCCTGCCACATTGAAGGGGTTAAAGGGAACATCTCACTCATTGCTTCCCTTGCTTTCCTCAGGTTGTCGATGTCGCCAACTTTCCTCAAAAGTTTTATATACTTGAAGAAGTGGGGATGAGCGAGCATCAAAAACAAGTAACGCATAAACTTAGTGTATGCAGAAGTGAAGGGGAGAAATGATGGGAAGAAGCATTAAAGAGAGTAGAGAAAAATTACTTGGACATGGGCATCGTAGTTGGAAGGGTTGGAGGAGAGCTCAGATTGAAGGGTCTGGAGTTGGAGCTTCTGGTCGGATTCGTCGACTTCGGAATCAGAGTCGGAGGAAGAAGAATCGGAGGCGGGGGAAGTGGGGTTCTGGGGAAGGTCGGGCATTGGGTCATCTCCATTGACCAAATTTTCGTCGTCCGAATTGGTCGAAAGCGGAAGTTGGGCGTTGATTGCATCCATGGCGTCGGACGTAGAGGAGGCGGAAATGAACAGTCTGGTGTTGCAAAGGAGCAGAAGTGAAGCAGTGCCTCCGCCGTAGCAGGTTTTGGGATAAAATATATTTGGTTGAATTGTAAAAAAAATACATATATATATTTCCAAACAAAAAGGTTAAAAAGTAACGTTATTGGTGAGTTTGGATGAAAAAGTTGTTTCATTTCACAAAATGAAATCCAAAGACAATAAGAAAAAATAAAAAAATAAATAAGAAATTGAAGGCAGTCCAAAAGAATCGGCCATCGTTTCCGGAGGCACCTTCCTTTTCCAACGCCCATTCCTCTGTTCCCCCGAACCGCATAAATAAATACTCCTTCCCCTCTCTTCCCTCCGCTTCCCCCTCAACCCTCCTCCTTCTCCCATGCCTTTTCTTCCTCGCCTTTCCACCTAAATGCTCTTCTTCTACGCCGGTATCTTCTTCTTTCTTTCTTTCTTTCTTTCTTTCTTTCTTTCTTTCTTTCCGCATTTTCTGCGCTTGGATTCGCCTCACTCTTCCACCTCTCCTCCATTTTTGTACAATTCCTTGTCTTTATTATAATTCTTCATCCATTCCATTTCAGACATTGTAAAACACGTTTTCCTCAAATTCGAATTTTAACCTCACCGTTTCCTGTTGTCTTGACCCTTTTTTTTCCTCCTTTATTGTCAATCAGGTAATATCATCATTGTTGTTCCCTTGCGTTGCATTGCATTGCAACCTTCTTACAGACTTTGATTCTGGTTTTGAATCTCAATGTGAGGAACGAATGGTGAGAGGGAATTTTAGTCTCTTGTACATGATTTGATGAATCAAATGGATCCTACTCTGATTATTATTGTTTCTTTATTTGTTGGTTGTATGGAGCATGCTTGTGTTTCTCTTTCTTTCTTCTTGCTATAGTACAGCCTTTCCTTTTATTTCCTCTACTTGATTTTCTACTTTGAGCTTTTTACTATTTTAGTTTGTGTTAGTGTCATTCAAAACTATTCTATTACCGGCAATTTCAACTTCTAGGTAGTGGTGTTCTGATGAGAATTGTGTTTCTGGAATTAGACACAGCGAGTTCTGTCCTGGGGTTCTGTTCAATTGTGGTGAACGTCTAGAAATGGATGAAAACGGTGGGATCAAGTTGACTGGAATCCGCCAGATTGTGAGGCTGAAAGAGACTCTCCAACACTGGCAAGGCGTCACAATTAACCCGATATCCAAAGCAGCAGCCCATGAAAATCAAAGCCAAAATCTAAATCTAAATAATGGGATCCTTTCACCAGCAATCAACAAAAGGCTGACGAATGTTTTGTGTTGTGATTCGGATGAGGAGAGCTGCCAGAGCCCTGAACATCCACCCGACGTCCCAAAAGGGTACTTGGCTGTTTATGTTGGGCCGGAGCTTCGGAGGTTCATCATTCCCACTAGCTATCTTAGCCATTCGGTGTTCAAGGTGTTGCTGGAAAAGGCAGAGGAGGAGTTTGGATTTGATCATAGCGGCGGCCTCACATTCCCATGCGAGATCGAGACCTTCAAATACCTTCTCAAGTGCATGGAAAGCCAGCACAAGGATCATCCTGATGACCACACCCCAGGTAATAAATTGTATTTGTATACATACCCATTTGGTTTGCAAAGCTGATAGTTGTTGACTTTGGTATGAATTCCATTAGTATTATGACATGAATAACATGCTTCCTGTTATTGACTTCGGTTGCAGCTGGGAGTTCCTTAACCATGGAAGGATAAAAAAAAATGGTTGTGATCCACAGCAGAGGGGGCGCTGTTTGCAAAGGCAGATGGATGTGTGTGTGCCTGCCACACATGAGATATGTTGTGAAATTGAAGTGTTGTGGTTTTGGTTTTGGTTTTGGTTTTGGTTTTGGTTTGGAGTCAGAAAAATTAGGGATGTGTTTAAGTAGTAATTAGAAAAGTGGAGGATTAATGTACCGTTTGGTTTGGTTTGCTTTGCTTTGCTTTGTTTTTTGCTTTTGCTTTTGTTTTTGGGAATACCCTCTCAGGGGAGATGTGAACTTCCATTTGCTTCCCTGTATTTGAATGTGAAGCACATGATTGTTTGACCACACAATATGGATTTGTTTCATTTCCAAATATTCTCATCACTGTCCATGTGGGGTTGCCTTTCGTGTCTTCCTTCCAACCCGGAATCCCAAACAACGGATCTCTGCCAACTCATCGTACTCTGCTGCTTTCATATCAAACACAAACATGATATGAATGATTGCATATTAATTTACTCCATCATCCATCCCTAACATGGCGATCCCTTAACTTATAAATTACTTATTCTATATATAATTATTGATAGAACATATTTTTATATATAAATATAGGGAAAATTCATCAATATCAACATTGCCCACAAAAAAAAGATGAAAACTATTAATCCCAACTCAATTTTATCACCAGGACATTTCTAATCCCATGAAAAGCAGGTCCAAACAGAAGAGACGTGTTTCTGTAACATTCTCATTATCTGGTGTATGGATAAATAAGATACGGCTTGAAGAGGAATTGACGTTAATCTTTACTAACATGGATAATAGTAGTGTGAAAGAGAAGGGAATACTCACAATTTCTGTACAAAGAAACGTGCACCATAGTATCAGCAGTGGCAAAGAGGAGGGAGCTAGGGCTTTTATTTTTCTTTCTTTTCTTCCTAAAATAGAATGGGCTTGGGCTGAATTCAGATTTTGATTTTAACGAAATTGAAGATTTTTTCTTTTAATCTTATAAAAGTAAGAAAACAATGGTCCAGTTCAATTACTTTCACATCAATGTCAAAATCTTGGAGAAAAAATTATAAATAAAAAAAAAAAAAAACGTCAATTTTATCCCACATTTATAAGATGCGCCACTCTGACTTTCCACATGCCCATGGCATTGGCAGCCACACAAGAGATTCAATGCATCCAATGCCCCTTTCCTTCTACCTCCTCCTCTCAACCAATAATACCTTAACAACACCATTCAATTATGCTTTATTTTATTTATCGTCCAATCAACTTTACTAACACGTACCATCTTTTTTTCATTTTTACGTTTTAATTTTGAACTTTCTATACTATTCATATTTTATGATCGTTTTCTTTAATTAATAGAAATTTACTAAAGCTCGATGTCACACCGTCTTACAATTAAACTCTACTGATTTTTGAATTAGAACTTGAACTCTAGCCTCTTATCATAACGATATAGGCAACATTTGCCGTAGTTTGATTCTTACAAAAGTTTCACCCAAAGTTAAAAACAAAATATCTCAAGGTGTCCCATAATCTAAAGTATCAGATGTAGATCTTTAAAGTGTGTATAAATTGAAACATAAATCATAAACAAGTTCGTCTTAAAGAAAATGATGAATTTAGTAATCAAAATTGTCTCTTCAAATAAAGAAAATTCTACAACGTTGAGACACTGTAGATAAAAAAAAAAAAAAAAACTTTAACCCCACACGTTTTAAACATCTAGACACTTGTGGACTACATGAACATGCTATTAGCATTAACGAGCGAGGATTAAATTCACAACTTGAGGTTCAAGAGATTTATGGTTGACCCTCCAAAATGCTTCTCCTCCTAAATCTCTTTAGTTTTGATCAATGTTATTGAATTGTGTTTGCGAGATGAAACATGATTGCAGTTTGGAAATATTAGAGGTATGCATTGTTGGATTTGGCTGTTACGAGATAGATTTTTAGATGTTATACTTTGACAATGTAACAATTCAAAGAGTAATAATGCATTTAGAAATAATCATTTAATTTGTAGTGACTTGAGTTATATTACAAAAGAAAAATGGATCTTTTTTTTAAAGTTATATTACAAAAGGAAAATAATTAAAAAAAAATGATTTAAAATTAATTTGTAATAAAAATAAATAGAAAATTGAGGAGATGGGAAGGGATAAGAATGGATAGTGGGATGAATAGAGGAGAGTGGAAAGAGGAAGGCAAAAGCGTAAATAAGGAAAGAAGGGATGGCGAAAGAAGTAAGAAAAAAGAAGAGAGAGAAAGCATAAATAATTAATAGCAAAATAAAAAATAAAAATAAAAAAAAAAGGAAAAAAAAGAGAGAGAATTTGGGAGAGAGGAGTTTAGGGAAGAAGGTGTTGAGAGCATAGGAAGACTAAGGAATTGATGTATCCCTTTCGGGGCGCCCCCTTCTCATCTGTTCCTCTTATTTTTTTAATTAATTATTTAATTAACAATCATCATATTTTTTTTAAATATTAAAATAAATAAATAAAGCAACTTGTTGTATTCCCGACTCCGGTCTTCCTTCCAGTTTGACGCGGGCACACAGTCAAGCACCCGTTGCTCTCTCTCTCTCTCTCTCTCTCTCTCTCTTCAAAACCCTAAAAAAAAAAAAAAAAAAAAAATTATAATTTTTGCACACAAACAAAGAAATTTCCTTGTCGGCTTGGACCAAACACCATCTTATCGTTTCTTCTGCACCCTTCCATTCCTCTCTTCGATCCCTCTGATCCTTCCTCTTTTTCTTCTTCTTCCCTCCCAAACCCTACCTCCTGACTTTTCCTCTTTGCTGCTCTTCAATTCACCAAATCAGCTGATTGGTTCTCACCTTAAGGTTTGTGATTTGGGTTTTTTTTTTTTTTTTTCTTTAATCCTTTCTCGCTTGTTTTTGTTTTTCTGTGTTTCTGCTTCATAATTTTATGTTCTAACCAACTGGGTGTGGTGTGGATCGAGGTTTTGGGGTGTTCTGCTTCAATTTTGAGGCTGATGGCTTTCTGGGGTTTGTGGGTGTTTGGGGTTAGGTGAATGTGTTGTAGTCATGTGGGGGGTTGTGATTCTTGTTCTTTTTTCTTGGATCCGGAACATGGGGATCGAACTCCTTATGAATGTGTTGTTTTCAGGCTTTGTTTATTTGAATTGGGTAGTCTTTTAATTTGATGAATCACGAGACGATCCACTTTGTTTTCGATGAATGGGTGTGTTCTTTTCTTGGGTTTCAATTTTTATTTTTGACATCGTGAGTATTTCATGCTCTTCTGATCGGATGTGCTGTTAAAGTTCTAATGGCGGCTGCCTTTTCGCACGTCATTTAAGATACACAAAGCAAGGTCCGGCTGTCTTGCTGACAGCGTGACTACGCTAAGTGTCAGGCATTTATTGATCTATCAGACCGCCTCTACCTCATAGATACCATTTGCTGTTGTTCTTGGTTGGTAATAAATATCTTTAAAGGAGTTAATCCTGGTTATAATTGTGTTCAGCTTTATCCCATATGTTCTTCGTAGGCAGTGAATCATTCAATTAGATACTTGTGATTTTTTTGTTTAACACATCCACCACCGCTTTTGCAGGTCGGCCCTTAGGTTGATTGGCACATAAATATCTCTCCGATATTATCATGTCTTTTTCAGCTGTCTCAAGTCTTCCCTCAGGAGGACCCACTTCAGGTTTGTGGTTCTTGTTCATGAAGTTGTGTCCATTTTTTTAGATTCTAGTCATTGTTGGTCTCAGCGAGAGATTTGTCGTTGATGATCTTTAAGAATGAACCTTGGGGTTTTAGAAAATCTACGTTTAAAATTAAGAGACATGTCATAGTTTTTCCTGTCCCTCAAGTAAGCAGAGTATTCTTGCCTACTTTGTTGCATGAATGTCAGAATCCTCGAGTAAACTTGAGGGGTGGGCTTTGTTTAAATTGCACTGGTACTGAAGACGGTTCTGTTTGGTAAGTTGGTGGAACAAGGTAAAGTTCTCTAGGGTTTGACTTTTAGTGACCTTCACTGCAAAAATCATTCTCTTTTGTTGGCTATGGGGATTCTTCTTTGAGAAAGATGACTATGTTTTTGTGGAAGTTGCGGCAATTAAGTACAGAGTTTCCAAAGGTGACTGGTGGTCTATCCCTAATTGGCTAGTAAGCACTCTAAAGGCTCCTGCAAATGTTAAAGTTGAAATAGCTTCTGAAATATAATGAGCAATATAAAAACCACTTGATTCTGGGATGATTTATGGAAAGCAAATGAGGCACTCTTATCCATTTATTGGAGACTATTCTATTTCTATTAGTTAAAGATTCTTTGTAGGCAAGTTCAGAATGCTTCAAACTTGTCTTGGTGACTGGAATTTTGTTGCTGATGTCAAAACTCAATATTGGATATTCCTTATGGATAGCCTTGCTCGCTTCTTTGTTACACTTAATATAGCAATGGATGACCAATTGAGCTGCACTTTATGACGCTTCCAGATCCTTCAGATGTAAACATGGAGTTGTAGAATATTGATCTGCTTTCTCAGCAGTTATGTTGTTTTCCTTATGAGCATTAAGTGAAAGGTTTCGGACTCGCATAATATAGGGTTCACCAAATGAGTGAGATGATATTGCTATTTTATCTGCTAATCTATAGGAACCTGTTGAAAGCTATTTTCTTATGAGTGTATCTATCTTTTATCCATAGTGTCATTAATTTCTCGATAGGGGATGGTAGTTGAATCTGTTTCTAGGAGGAAGGATTGTTGTATCAGTATTGATGCCTTATAAGCACATTCACTTGATTGCATCCGCATCTTTGCAATCTTTTGCTTCTCTCTATGTCATAGAAGCTGAAAATCATAAAAAGTTTAGGTGTTTCGCATGGGTGGTGGTGGTTTATGGCAAGGTGGGTTAACCCTATTGTTGTTATTGAGACACTCTGGTCCTCTTCCATGTTTCTTTTGTCGCGATGGGGTGTATGCTTTACCAACATAGGTCGCAAGACTTAAATCACCTCCGTGGGTGCATATATGTGTGCTCTTTGGATGCTAAGTTGTGGAGCAGTTTAGCTAACTTTTGGGATCTCCATAGACTAGAGGGTTCAATGTCATGCTACGGTGCAGGTCGAGTTTTTAAGTGTTATAATGTGTATGTTGTACCTAATCTCAGATGGTATCTGATGAAATTTTATAGTTTATGCGATTGTTATTTTGATTTCAAGAGGCATTTTAATGAGGATGTATGTTAGTCCAGAATGTAGGAGAACATTTTGTTAAAAGTATTTAAATTTAATCAAGTATAAGGTAACTCTATACTGTATTGTGTAAATCTTTTTTATTACAACTGTTTAGTTTTACTAAAATTTTTCATTCCATTACCGTATATTTATTCAGCCTTCTGTTTCCTTATTGAATACGTACCATGTTTTTTTTATTTACAGGGCCCTCTTCAGATGCATTGTATAGGGAATTATGGCATGCCTGTGCTGGACCGCTTGTCACCCTTCCTCGCCAAGATGAACGAGTATACTACTTTCCACAGGGTCACATGGAACAGGTATCAGATTTTGTGACACATGCTCACCGTTTACTCACTAGACCATGTAGGGGGAAAATGTTAATATTTCTGAATTGATCTGACATTTCAAGGTAGCCTGTGAGAAAAATGTTAATATTTGTCTTCTTAGTATTAACATTGAGTGATGAACTTTGTAATTGTCTAAGAAGCATGGATATGGATATAAGACATAGATAACACTGACATGTTTATTATATTATATATTTTAAAATAACATTTTTATAACCGAAGGAAATGCAAAGTCAATAAGTTTATGTATTTATATGCTTAAAAAACGAGTTTGATGTATTTTACTCTCTAAATTATTATTTTTGTCCTATGTTATCATGTATCTATTCAGGATACCTGACAACAATTGTTTGATTTGCGTTTAAAAAATGTTGGGACCCTTATTGACTTTGTACAACTTCTAATACATCTATTAGACTAATAAGTACTTGATCCAACAAGTGTCATAGTGTCCTACATGTGTTGGATATGGACACGCTAGCTAAACTAAAATTTTCGTGCTTCTTAGGTAATTGTATTTCCTCTGTAATTAACTTACTGGAATTCGAGTCTTTATTTGTTAACTCCTACTCTAGATTTCTTGTAACATGTAATTGTTCTCTTCCCCAGATCAATGGGAAGAGTTTCTTGTTCATAAAATGTTCCTGAAAATTTTAGAGGTTCACAGAGTTTTCTTTTTCTTGTATGTTTAGCTGGAAGCATCAATGCATCAAGGATTAGAACAACAAATGCCTTCGTTCAACCTACCATCAAAAATACTTTGTAAAGTTGTCAATGTTGTTCTTCGGGTGAGTTTTATCCCATTAATTTTTATTGCATATGGTGGTATATTTTTGCTGCTTTTCCCGTATCTTTGACGAACTGATTTGACATCTCACTTTGATTGTTAGGCGGAACCTGACACAGATGAAGTGTATGCTCAGATAACTCTGTTACCGGAAAGCAATGTTAGTTCTGTACTCTCACTTTGTAAACTATTGAACTATAGTAGCAGCCATCACTCCCCTCTATAGTGTGGATTTCTGCCAAGAATTCTCAATGCTTGCATTATTTTTCTGAACTGATTGTGGTGCTCAATCCCTTTCCTGTTTTTAGTAATAATTTTATTGATATCTCTAACTTGCCCATGTATTTTTTTCCGAGTAGCAAAGTGAAGTAACAAGCCCAGATCCTGCCCTTCCTGAGCCTACAAGATGTAATGTCCACTCATTTTGCAAGACGCTCACTGCTTCTGACACTAGCACTCATGGTGGCTTCTCTGTTCTTAGGAGGCATGCGGATGACTGCCTGCCACCTCTGGTAGAACATCTAAATGATATTGCCAGCTAGCATCCATTTTCTGTCTCTCTTCCTTGTTTTAAAGTCCGTTTGTTTTTCAGGATATGTCTCAGCAGCCACCGTGGCAAGAATTGGTTGCGAGTGACTTACATGGGAATCAGTGGCATTTTCGGCACATTTTCAGAGGTATAATTTATAGAGCTAACAAGTAGCTGCCATGCAAAGAGCTATAGATATTTGCTGTCTCCTGGCAAATAAAAAATTTTAGTCATGCATTTATGCATAAATACATACAAATTCACATTCATACATTCACACATTTTTTTGTTGGGCTTGAAGAGAGTTCTCATTTGCCATTTCCCTCTCTTAATTATTTTACTGTTGGAGTTTATGTACTCGAGAACTAACATCTGGTAAGTATTTGAGATTTGGTACACCTCCGGTAAAGAAAAGGGAAAAAGTTATATGGGTTTATACTATTGCTGGTAAATTATTGCATGATTTGTTTTACATGACGTGAACAATTTTTTAGTTTTTTAGTGTTTGCTCTTCTTTCCCCCGTGATTTTGATATTCATACATGAATTGCAGGTCAACCAAGGCGTCATTTACTAACAACTGGGTGGAGCGTCTTTGTTAGTTCCAAGAAACTAGTAGCTGGAGATGCTTTTATCTTTTTAAGGTAATTTTGTGGTCTGCCATTTGAGAGGAATGTCTATTTTCTTTGTGAGGTAAAGATGATTCTTGAGTGAACAAGTTCATGATCTCTTTGGTTATATGTGTATTTCTTCACAGAGGTGAAAATGGAGAGCTTCGTGTTGGGGTGAGAAGACTCATGAGACAGCTAAATAATATGCCATCTTCTGTTATATCCAGTCACAGCATGCATCTCGGAGTTCTAGCTACTGCTTCTCATGCTGTTTCGACTGGAACACTCTTTTCTGTTTTTTACAAGCCACGGTTTGTTGTCCTTATTACGTTATTTACTTTTACTCTGATACCACGAGTTCTTTTTCCCTCCCCAAGTTAGATAATTTTACTGTGAATAATGGGCTTTTGTACTCGAGTCGAGTGTTCACTTTTTCGATTGCTTTGTAATTTGTCTGTTACAAGTGGAAAAATCCTGAATATTCTTCCTTATGGCAGAACAAGCAGGTCTACATTTCTTGTGAGTCTAAACAAGTACCTTGAAGCTCAAAACCATAAACTCTCTGTTGGGATGAGGTTCAAGATGAGGTTTGAAGGAGAGGAGGTTCCTGAAAGAAGGTAACTGTCTCGTGCTCCCCAATCTCTTTTTTCCTTTCATTGTTGAGTTGATATATTAATTTATATTATATTCTTTGACAGTTTTAGTGGAACAATTGTTGGTCTTGGAGATAATGCATCGCCTGGATGGGCTAATTCTGACTGGCGATCTCTAAAGGTTAGCTAATTCCGGAATAATGCTTCTCATGTTTTTTTTCCTGAAGTCCAGTCTTGAAACATTATGTGATGTGTATTGATGCTGTTCTCCCTCTTTCTCTGAGTTCAATATCTTATATGGATACTAATACAGAATAGTTAACACAAACCTTATTGTCTAAGATGCATGTTTGAACATAGACATTCATGAAATGGCTGGTGTTTGGAATGATAAAAAGAAAAGATTCGTGTATTAGCTGAATTTAAAAGCCCTTGGGCCTTAAAGAGTTAAAAATATATAAGGATTCGGTGGTAACTGTTAATTGCAATCAGAATGTCGCTGAAATGTGTAGCAGGCATTTGCCAGTGCAGTTTGGGATTTTGCTTTATATGTAGTCTCTGGGGGTTTCCCTGAAGAGGCAGCCCAGAGACCTCTGCTTTTGCGGATCTTCTAATTTAGAAAGGTGGAGCTGTAAACTTTAGAAATGGAACAGAGATATGAAACGACATTTATCTTCCTTGAAATTCACTATTATGCTTAATAAAGTTTGTCCCACTCTTTTTATTGAAGTCTAGCTGTGTAGGTGCTCATAGGATCCGGTAGGCTTAAATATTGACTTTCGGCCATGGTGTATTTTATATACTCTTTGGTTGCATATAATTTTAAGAACTAACTTCGGAGTATTGGTTGATATAAAGGTGCAATGGGATGAGCCTTCATCTATTCTGCGTCCAGATAGGGTGTCTGCCTGGGAATTGGAGCCACTTGTTGCATCTAGCCCTCTAAGCTCTCTGCCTGCACAGAGGAACAAGCGTCCACGACCAGCTGTTTTGCCTTCCCCTTCCACAGATGCAGCTGTACTCGGTAATATAACCCTTCTGAATGTTAATAAATCATTGTTGATTTAGATGGAATATTGTTGACATTATCTTCATATGTACTAGGTGGGTGGAAACCTACGGTTGAATCTTCTGCTTTTTCATATACCGAGCCGCAGCGGGGAAGGGACCTATATTCTTCACCAAAGTTCAGTACTGCTGCTTCAAATTCACTTGGCTTTAATGGGAATAATTCTCTTGGCGCTGTGTCCAGCAACGCCTACTGGTCTAATACCAGTATGGTGGAAAATGTTATGGACACTTCATCTCATGGAGCAAAAAGAGAACCCGTTGAAAAGAAACAGAACACTAGGAACGGATGCAGGCTCTTTGGGTTCCAGCTTCTTGGAAACTCCAATGTAGAGGAAGCTTCTCCAGTTTCAACACCAAAAATGGTGGGCGAGGATAGGCCAGTTCCACCTATAGATACAGCATTTGACCAGCATTTTGACCCATCGAACATTCACCGATCAGATATGCCTTCAGTAAGCTGTGATGCTGATAAATCATGCCTGATTTCCCCTCTAGAGTCTCAAAGCAGACAAATCCGCAGCTGCACAAAGGTATTCAATCCATCAGCTTTTCATCACTTCGCCCCATCTCTTCTAATTGCTCTGAAGCAGTTCTGGTTGAAGGGGTTTAACTGTATGGAATATATTTTTTTATACGCAGTATTTCATTATGTATGAAATTAACAAGGGAAGGTTACTTGTATATTTTCTCAGGTTCAAATGCAAGGAATTGCTGTTGGGAGGGCCGTAGATTTAACACGGTTCAATCAATATGATGATCTACTTAGGAAACTGGAGGAGATGTTTGACATAGAGGGTGAGCTTTGTGGCTCGGTAAAGAAATGGAAGGTTGTTTACACCGATGATGAAGATGATATGATGATGGTTGGAGATGATCCTTGGAAGTAAGTATTTTGAACCCCCATCCCCAAACACACCCAAATTCATGATTATCTCAAAATCTTTTTTTGCCTGTTTAATATTAATATGGAACAAATCAAATGCTATCACCGATCTTGTGTTCATCTCGATTTAGTTGAATATTGAGTGTGGTTTTGTTGAAGTAGCTGTACTTTTGAAGGCTTGAGCATGATAAAATGAGACTTAGTGATAAGGAACCACTACAAAGGAAAGAATTACTTTATTGATCAAATACTTTAAGGCAAGAACACTTGTTTGAGATTTGAATCATTCCACAGGCAAGTTCGATCATGTCAAGCTTGAATGATTCTAAATATGTCATCTAAACTATATAGAACTGCAAAGAAACTTAGCCTTTGGCTGAAAGAAAGCACAAATGCTCTTTTTATTACATCTTCTGGTCTCTTTTATAAACATAGCATACATGAATTTATATAACCTCAAAATGAAAATCCAAGACCATGGAACTTTTATACTTTGTGACACTGTAAATGTAAGCTTAAAGTAAATAAAAGTTTTAAAATGCATTAAAGAAACACCGTAATTCTAGATTATCATCCACTCAAAATTTGTAAGCATTCATTCTTCTTTAATGCGGTATGAATTGCAACATCTTGTGACAATTTGAATAACATCTTCTTAACATCTTCCTTGGAGTTTATGTTGCATGATTGATACTTTGGTACATTAGGTTGTCTAAAATTTGGGTTTGTCTTTCCTAAATGATTGCAGCGAGTTCTGCAGCATGGTAAGGAAGATATTCATCTACACGACAGAAGAAGTGAAGAGACTGTCGCCCAAGATAAAACTCCCACTCAGTGGAGAGATGAAGCTCAGCAAGCCAGATTCTGATATGGTTGCCAACCATACGGAGGATCAATCGTCCATCAGCGGATCAGATTGCTGATGGAGACGTATCCTTTGTCATATGGTCGTTGGCAGAGGAGAAAGAAAATGTGGAATGTTCACCAGAGGAGTGGGAAAGTGGAAGAAGAAATGGGTTATATTGTGGTAAGATTTTATCGGTAGGTATCGTTTGTGCATGGGTTGGCTGCTTTCTTTTGACTGCCAGTGGAGTGGGATCTGGAACGAAGTGTTGTTATATTTGCACTTAGAAGTACCAAAGATTCCGGCAACGAAAAGCTAGCTGCAGGTGCTGCTACATATATGAGGGGTGGGCTGGTAACTGGTGAAGGCTTTCTAAGCTTATCAAAAAAGTGAGGAAATGAATATGTTAATTGGGTTGTTTGGACTTGGAAATGAAATATGGGTTAGAAGAAAATACTGACCCTGTGTTTTAAGATGTTGAAATTAATATTTTTACGTAATAAGGTTCAGTTCGGTTATTTTTCGGGGCTTTTCCGTCCCCTGATTATAAAACCGTGCAAGTCAGGTCCAGCTTGCCTTTTTGTACATATGAATTAGGATGCTGTGTTTTTTCACCATCTTGATTGCAGGAGTCTCTTTTTGTATGGGTTGTCAATGACAATTAGGGAGGAAGAAGCCCAAACATCTTCCACCCTTCTTAATGTAAATGTAATATTTATGATTATGTATTGATTTGGATTTTGGAGGTTCTACTGCTGCCTCCTCCTCAGGCAGTATATGATCCTTTGTTTAATTCTGAATGTTCCAGTCTAAGAAGTCAGTTTGTTCCAGCAAGAACAAGCTATTACGAATAGAAAACTATTACGAAACAATAGTTGTTTTTAAGTTTCTGTCGTCATAAACTTACATGGGAACACATATCAGTAAAATATTCACAAAAGAAGCGGGTTGCCCTGAATATTGTTGGGGTAGGTGTATGCATTATAATAAAGATTTGGTCAAATTTTACCCCCTTGGTTGGTTTACCGCTGAGCAGATAGCTAATTACATATTCTATACCAGAATCATAACTAGAATATAGGTTATTCAGTTTCTTCTAGGGAAAGAAGGGATGATCAGAATGGTCATGACTAAGATTAGATGTACCTGATTTCGATCCAACAACACGGCAGAGCTACTGTTCTCGACTGTATCCTTGTCCAGTGATTCTACTGGTGATTCTTCTCTCACACGTGTTTCTTTCGCACCCTCTGGTGAAGTTTCAGTAGTAAGCAAGTCCTCTGGTTCAACCATTGTGCCAACCTCGGCCTCTTTCAGATGCAATTGTCTATCCCAACCAGTTGATGGAGTCGAATGTATTGTTAGTGATGATTGTGGAGAGGTCTCTACCGCAATGCTTTGGACCATGAAATGATCTCCTTGACATTTGACCAATGCAGCTTTGGTTAGAACCTTGGGCGTACGTATAGGTGGAGAAGAACACTCTTTGTTCGGTTGGTTTTCGGTATTGTTAGCAACACTAGCAGAACTTGAAGTCGTGATTGGTCCAGCTGGAATGACTGATTGTTTTCCTTTTAGGTGTCGGGTTTCTCGACTACCTGTAAAACTCGGATGCAGATAGTCTGGATGCACTCTAGTGATTTCATTAAAACTATTCAAGTTTTTGAGTTTAGTTTGTAATAAATCTTAATAATCGTCTTGTAAACATTTAGTACAACTTATATTTCAAATGTTGTATTGGCAGAGTAATGAGATACGTATATTATAAATAATGCCTCGAAACATGCACTGAAAATCTAGTAACACAAGGAGTTGTGGAACATTGATTGATGTCTAAGACAAAAGTAATCAAGTTCTTTGGGGTTAAAAATACAAAACATAATTGGTGAAACCTGAATTCATTCATAGGCCATCACCAGACACAACGGTAAGTTACATGTGATCTAGTCATGTCACCATCATACGTTACTTTCACAATCTGCCCCTTCTCGAGTCCGTAGTATCGAGCAATGGCATCCGTACGTAGCATACGAGGAAGCTGGCATTACATCAAAAGTCGGCTTAATTAAGCAAATGTTGGTAGTTTAACAAATATATATCAAGATTTGTTGCACTACTTCAATTCATTTTTATACCACATATATTAGGTTTTCAGAATTCATATTTTTCATACAGGAAGAACAAACCAAACTCTCAACAACTGAACCAATGAAGGCTTGGAAAGGAGAAATTGTTGGTCATTCAAGAAAAGCATGTTTACCATGAGAAGGGGTTTTGTTTCCTAAAAAGCCTTCTTCAAAGGTTTACAAAGCATAAGGCAACTGCAGACACAGACTAATATCTATACAGATTTTACCTGTTTTTCCTCTATACTGTATTGTTCCAAAAGCTTTTGTTTTTCTTCCTCCGTTAGCACCTGATGGTTTGGCTTTAATGCATGCTTTGTGATATTAACCAGCAAGTCAGTAATCTGGTAACAGACAAAAACTCAATCAACATATGAACCTTTTAAGATTATGGATAGCCCTTAGCCTTACATTAGTAGTCTAAAGCAACATTCTACATCATGCAACCACTCTCATAAATACTACTGCATCAATTCCAAAATCCAGTTTTCATTAATAGATTGTAGCTTACACATACAACAGGGTGCAAAATGTTTTCCATATTTCACATCTAAGGTGGTATAAGACCGAATGAGAGGACATAGAAGGGTTTACTAAAGACTCAAAGTTACAAGGAAAAAAAAAAACCCCTCTAAAATCCAAGGACTCGAGAGTCGAATATTCACTCTTCCAGGCTGAAACGAAACACCCTCAACCGAAGTATGGAGGTTACGTTAATGATGTCCATCGTTTCCCTATGCCAAAGGGTTCCTAGAAGTGACCTTCAAAGGGTTCCTATTGAAAGCCTTGTTCAAGGAGCAGTCATGAAGATGAGAACCATACTTGCTTGCAATAACCCTATGTCAAAGGAAGTCATGAGTTAGGTAGAAAAGCACCACAACCACTTAGCTAAGACGACCTCAACACAAAACCTTAAGTTCCATATGCCTAATCCCAGAGGACCACAGGGTTGGACACCTCCTCCCACCTAACTAAATAGGAACCCTTCCCCTCATCAACCCCTTCCCACGAGAAATCTCGCACAAGCTTCTCCAAGGACTTTAAGGAAAGAAAGCAAGTCAGAATACCACACCACCGATTGAATGAGAGTAAGCCGACCCATTTGAGAGAAAGAACACCTTTTCCAAGAAGCTAAATGCTTTTGCATCTTACTCATGAGAAGATCCCAGAAAGACAATATACAAGGGTTATGACCAAGGGGAAGATCTAATAGGAAGACAGGAAAGAGGCAACCTCACAACCAACCAAAGCAGTTCATCTATTCAACTTCCCTAGCTCACAATTCACTCCCAGAGAACATAACCATTATAAAAATTTCTTAGTGAAAATTTATGGAATAGATATATAAGATGACAAGATTCTCATCACCCTTTTTCAGGAAAGGAAAAAAAAAAAAAAAAAAAAAGGTTTGCAAGCTTTCCCCTATTTCTGCGGTTCATTTTTCTTAGGGTGACTCTCTTGTATCAAATCTTGAGACCTCAGTTTCTTCTTCTAAGTAATTTTTGTTTTCTACCATGACAAACTCTTACTCCCCCACCCTTTTAGTGTTCGGGTTCCCCATGTTGCAGTTAATGTTCAATTTAACCAGTTTATGTTGTTGTAATTAGATAACAACCTCAGCAGTGTCTATTGTGAAGATCACATCAGAAACTGAAGAAACGAACCTGGAATATTTCAACCTTGAACGAAAAGACCTCAACTGCTTTCATGGCTTGGTTTGTAATTTGATTTTGCACAATTAGAATGAGACCATGCAAAGTTTCTTTGTTAACAATTTGGCCCGCAATATTGCGAATAGCACTAACCTTTACTGCACCAGTCCCACAGAATATTACAAGAATCTGCAAAAACAATGATCAGTTTTGAAATAATAATTAAATATGTTAGACTACTTGCATAACTATGAAGCATCATCATTAAGACCTATATTTCTATTGTACAATAATTTCTATGTTTCGTCCACATATAGAAAAATACTTCACTCAGCATCAATGTTGAACCACAATTCACAACAAATACTTCCATAAGCCAATAATAAATCGTAAACTACTAAAGATTGGTGTGAAATAAGGTGTTTGGTGTGAAATAAGGTGTTCAAAATTCAGAAGCACGATTGCATCGAATAATTTCCAAGAAGGTAAGAAGTTTAGTCCACAGAATTTAAACGATGATAAAAAAAAAGAAGGAAAAAAACATGCACCGTTATCTTCCAAACAAAATTCAAAAGTAGCATGCCGAATAAACGCTCTCGAAGTAACCAAATACTATGAGAAACTACAGCACCTCTTTTCGTACTCACATTGTCCACCCTAATTTGCTATGACCAACAAGACGCCGCAGAACAAATTAAGCAACCGAGGCTTAAATAAATCGAAGGGAAAAAAAGAAGAAGTGGTGGGGTGTTACTCTTTTGGAGGGATCGGCGCGATGAGCAGCAGATAGTTTAAGGCGATCGACATCGAGGAACTGGCCGTAAATTTCTCGGAATTGTTGGAGAGTGAGGTCGATATCAGAGGGGTTGATGGTGTAGCCTCGGTCCCTAAGCATCTCCAGGACTGTTCTGCGAGAAAGATAGTACCTATGGCTCTCAGTGGTGCCATCGTCGATGTAGCTACTTAAGCAAGTGCCTAGCTCCACTCGATTCGGTTCTCCCAAAAACCCATCTTCCTCCATTTTCGCTCTCTCTCTTCCCGGATACAGCTTCGCGTTTCTTGGTTTGAAAATGGGGAATTATATATATATATATCTTAAGTTAAATACTTGTGATTTTTGAGAGCTAGATTTTAATGAAAGATTTTGAAGTGGGTACCCTTTCGGGATGAACTAATGGAATTTGGGGGTAGGGTGTAAGCCAAATTTTGAGGTTATGGACAGAAACAAGGCCGGAATAGCAGTAAATAACTCCTCATGGAGAGAACATAAATAAATAATTTTGTTGTTGATGAACACCACCGTTGGCTACCTAATCAACAAACAAAAACCCTGCCCATGATCAAAACTTTTGGAATGCTCAACCATGATCTTCATACATCCTAAATAAACTAAATTTCCATTCAAATCAAAATAGAACATTCACCTATTCATTTTTTTTTTAATTTAGAGATCAATTAAACACAATATTAGAAGCCGAAGGTCTCACTAAATACAAAATTAAATTTTAATATGTCAAGGATATTGTAGGCACCAAATAAAAAAATTCAGAGATGGCGGGATATATTTAAAATTTAAAAAGATTGAAAATTTGGATATCCATTAAACATTTTTTTTGAAGTTCATGGACAAAAACTCTCAAAATTTAACCTTTTAGTGTATTTGCTAAGACATACGAGCTAAATGAACTAAATTATAATTGCACTCGTGTAAATTCTAACATCCAACCTGTTGGTGATAGATTTTCCCCCCTCCCCGTAAGGTTTAGGGTTTAGGGAAAATGGCCCGTGAGCGAAAGTGTATAAGTTTTGTATTTTAACCCAACATATGTGTACAATTCATCAGACTTGACTGTTCGTTACTGATTCGTTGAAAACGATCGAAAGAAATGAAGAATTCACATAATGATTTAGGTGCCAAAATGAGGGTCTTCTCGCCAGGGTTGAAGTTGTGAGGTCTTATCGACATGAGTAAATATTTTTTTTCTTCCATATTTTAAGCTTAGGACAATATTTAGTGGAGATGGTATGATACTAAAACAAGAAAACAACGTTTCAGACCGAGTTAACGACCCTATGTCAAAGTGGAAAAAAGTTCCTACGTTAACACTTATGAAATTTGACTCCATAATGGCCCGTGAGCGAAAATGTATAAGTTTTGTATTTTAACCCAACATATGTGTAAGATTCATCAAACTTGAGCATTCCTTACAGATTCGTTGACAAAGATTGAAAGAAACTAAGGTTATTCACATAATGATTTAAGTGCCTCCATGTGGGTCTTCTCAACAGTGTTGAGGCTGCGAGGTCTTATCAACATGAGTAAATTTTTTTTTTTCCCATATTTTAAGCTTAGGACAATATTTAGTGGATATGGTATGATACGAAAACGAGAAAACAACATTTAAGATCGAATTAACGACCCTGTCTCAAAGGGGAAAAAAGTTTCTACATTAACACCTATGGAATTTGACTCCAAAATGGCCTGTGAGCAAAAGTGTATAAGTTTTGTATTTTAACCCAACATATGTGTAAGATTCATCAAACTTGAGCATTCGTTACTGATTTGTTGAAAAAGATCGAAAGAAACAAAGAATTTACACATAATGATTTAGGTGCCTCCATGAGGGACTTCTCGACAGGGTTGAGGTTGTGAGGTCTTATCAACACGAATAAATATTTTTTTTTCTCCCATATTTTAAGCTTAGGACAATCTTTAGTGAATATGGTATGATACTAAAATGAGAAAACAACTTTTCAGATCGAGTTAACGACCCTGTCTCAAAGGGGAAAAAAGTTCCTTTGTTAACACCTATGGAATTTGATTCCAAAATGGCCCATTAGCGAAAGTGTATGAGTTTTGTATTTTAACCCAACATATGTGTAAAATTCATCAAACATGAGTTTACAGATTCGTTGATAAAGATCGAAAGAAACTAAGGTTATTCACATAATGATTTAAGTGCCTCCACGTGGGTCTTCTCGACAGGGTTTAGGTTGTGAGGTCTTATCGACACGAGTAAACGTTTTTTTTAATCCATATTTTAAGCTTAGGACAATCTTTAGTGGATATGATATGATACTAAAACGAGAAAATAACTTTTCGGAACGAGTTAACGACCCTGTCTCAAAGGGGAAAAAAGTTCCTACTTTAAAACCTATGGAATTTGACTCCAAAATGGCCCGTGAGCGAAAGTGTATAAGTTTTGTATTTTAACCCAACATATGTGTAAGATTCATCAAACTTGACCGTTCGTTATTGATTCTTTGAAAAAGATCAAAAGAAACGAAGAATTTAAACATAATGATTTAGGTGCCTCCATGAGGGTCTTCTCGACAGGATTGAGGTTGTGATGTCTTATCGACACGAGTAAATATTTTTTACCTTCCATATTTTAAGCTTAGGACAATCTTTAGTGGATATGGTATGAAACTAAACCGAGAAAACTACTTTTCATTTCGAGTTAACGACCCTGTCTCAAAGGAAAAAAAAGTTTCTACGTTAACACCTATGTAATTTGACTCCAAAATGGCAAATGAGCGAAAGTGTATAAGTTTTGTCTTTTAACCCAACATATGTGTAAGATTCATCAAACTTGATCGTTTGTTACTGATTCGTTGAAAAAGATCGAAAGAAACGAAGAATTTACACAATGATTTAGGTGCCTTCATGAGGGTCTTCTCGATAGGGTTGAGGTTGTGAGGTCTTATTGACACGAGTAAATATTTTTTTTCTTCCATATTTTAGCTTAGTAGATATGGTATGATACTAACACGAGAAAACTACTTTTCATTTCGAGTTAACGACCCTGTCTCAAAGGGGAAAAAAGTTCCTATTTTAAAAGCTATGGAATTTGACTCCAAAATGGCCCGTGAGCAAAAGTGTATAAATTTTGTATTTTAACAAAAAATATGTGTAAGATAAATCAAACTTGAGCATTCCTCAATGATTCGTTGAAAAAGATCGAAAGAAAAAATTGTTTTTCACATAATGATTTAAATGCCTCCATGTGGATCCTCTCGACAGGGTTGAGGTTGTGAGGTCTTATCGACACGAGTAAATATTTTTTTTCTTCCATATTCTGGTTTAGGGTTTAGGGTTTAGGGTTTAGGGGTTAGGAGTTAGGGGTTAGGGGTTTAGGGTTTAGGGTTTAGGGTTTAGGGTTTTAGGGTTTAGGGTTTAGGGTTTGGGGTTTGGGGTTTGGGGTTTCGGGTTTGGGGTTTGGGGTTTGGGGTTTGGGGTTTGGGGTTTCGGGTTTGGGGTTTCGGGTTTCGGGTTTCGGGTTTCGGGTTTCGGGTTTCGGGTTTCGGGTTTCGGGTTTCGGGTTTCGGGTTTCGGGTTTCGGGTTTCGGGTTTCGGGTTTCGGGTTTCGGGTTTCGGGTTTCGGGTTTCGGGTTTCGGGTTTCGGGTTTCGGGTTTCGGGTTTCGGGTTTCGGGTTTCGGGTTTCGGGTTTCGGGTTTCGGGTTTCGGGTTTCGGGTTTCGGGTTTCGGGTTTCGGGTTTCGGGTTTCGGGTTTCGGGTTTCGGGTTTCGGGTTTCGGGTTTCGGGTTTCGGGTTTCGGGTTTCGGGTTTCGGGTTTCGGGTTTCGGGTTTCGGGTTTCGGGTTTCGGGTTTCGGGTTTCGGGTTTCGGGTTTCGGGTTTCGGGTTTCGGGTTTCGGGTTTAGGGTTTAGGGTTTGGGGTTTGGGGTTTCGGGTTTCGGGTTTCGGGTTTCGGGTTTTGGGTTTTCGGGTTTCGGGTTTCGGGTTTCGGGTTTCGGGTTTCGGGTTTCGGGTATAGGGGTTAGGGGTTAGGGGTTTCGGGTTTCGGGTTTAGGGTTTAGGGGTTTAGGGTTTAGGGGTTTAGGGGTTTAGGGTTTAGGGTTTAGGGTTTCGGGTTTAGGGTTTCGGGTTTAGGGTTTCGGGTTTAGGGTTTAGGGTTTAGGGTTTAGGGTTTAGGGTTTAGGGTTTAGGGTTTAGGGTTTAGGGTTTAGGGTTTAGGGTTTAGGGTTTAGGGTTTAGGGTTTAGGGTTTAGGG
>NW_019268518.1:0-14886 GCF_002738365.1 Cucurbita moschata
TTTGGTGGTTTGAAGAGATTTGGTATTAAAAATTTTATGAATGGTAATAAAGTTTATGAGAGAATCATGATGAATTTATGAATTGAAATAAAGGTATGGTATTGTCTACAATAGTATTATATTGTCTTGTTTGAGTTAACTCCAATGACTTTGTTTTAACCTCCTTGAGTTAACTCTGGTGCCTTTGTTTTGACCTCCTCACTTATAAACCCATGATCATAGAGTCTCCCCTCTAATTAAGTACATCATAGAGCCACCCCTGAAGCCTGTAGATTTCTAGAACAACCTTTCCTTAATCGAGGCTTGACTACTTTCTTTGGAGCCTTTGAACAAAATACACCCTTTGTTTGACACTTTTGACTACAATTTTGAGGCTAACAATTTCTTTGTTCGACATAGCTAAGTTAAGTTCATGGTCTGATAACCATGTTAAGAATCACGAATCTCTACAATGGTATATGATATTTGTCCACTTTGAACATGAGATTTTTTCATAGGTTTGCTTCGGGCTCCTAGAGATGTATTCTTTACTTATAAATCTACGATCATTTCCGAACAATCTTCAATACTGAGAACACCAGCCGCCAGCCAATTCCTGTTCTAAGTCACTCGAAAGAAATGCCCTCGGCAGAGATGTGAAAAACCAGTCCACGGTGTTTTTGAACTCCAAATCGAGAGATGCACGGCAGCATTTAACTCCGCTGCACTATGAGACCCACACCGAAGACAAAGGTCCACTGTTGCAACCTAAACTTTAAAAAAAACATACATATTCATAAACTTTGAAAAGAGTAGGATAAGAAAATGTTTAACAATTTGTTATTTCCTAAACTTTGAAAAGAGTAGGATAAGAAAATGATTAACAATTTGTTATTTTAAAAGTGTCTAATAAGTCTCCAAATTTTAAAAAATTAACAATTTTTAATATAAAAATTTAACCTATTCAACTACTATTTTAAAAATGATGAATTTATGGGCTAGAATGGAAAGTTTAATGAATCACGTCAGACTAATCGTAGTGCAACCAAGTGAGTCAATTGGGTTAGCCACTAGCCGACTCTACCACACTCTACCACTAAACTTAGCCATGCCCTAAACTTAGCCATGTCAATAGAATACTCAAATATTGAACAAAGAACTCCAAAAGAAAAAGGAAAAGAAAAGGAGTCGAGGGGAGGTGTTGGATGAAAGTCCCACTCGGCGAATTTAGGGAACGATCATGGGTCCATTGAGGTGAACTCAAAGTGGACAATATCTTCGTAATGGTATGATATTATGTGCTTTCTTACCAATAGTGCAAAAATAAATGGAGAATTACCAAGTTTTAGGAACCATCCATCTCTACACTGATATGATACTGTCTAGTTTGAGATTAAGTACTTTCTGCTTGTTGTCCCGTGAGATTATTCCTTACTTATAAATTCATGATCATTTCTTAACGACTCTCTCTTAAAAATTTTCCACACGGAGAATAACTCCCAGAATAGCTGTCAAATGTTGTTTGAAGTCAACGGGAATAAATGCCCACGGCCGAGATGCGAAAAACCAGTCACGATGTTTCGGCCTCCAAATCGGGAGACCCACGACGGCGATTGGCTCTGCTGCACATAACTCAATAGTAATTAAGATATACTTGATGGTGTTAATATAACACATGCGGAAGCAATTTGGATCTTAGGCACTTTTAGAACATCAATTATAATAAATAACTAGCATGTTCATAAGTATTAAAACTTAATGAGTTTAAATACTAACCTTTTGTAGTTCGAACTCTTTTTGTCTCACGAGCCGGTTTCAAACCACCACTAGTGTCTTCTCCACTATCCTCCGGCCTTAGAACGGGATTGTGGAATCCGGTGAGTGACTAAACTTGGGAGGGATTTTGTATATGTGAAGAGAGTGTTTGTGAGAGGTTTTTCTCAAGGTTTTTCACCAAGAAGAAGAAGACGTTCCATGTACCATGATCACTCTATTTAAAGAGTCATGTTTGCATGTTTCACTAAATTTTGACACTTAAAATTCCACTCAAATGTTTGGGATTATGTGGCAAGCATGCATGTTTGAGTTAACCAAATTTTGACACTCAAAATTCCACTCAAACTTGTGGGGTTTATTCGGCAAGCATGCAAGTTTGGTTAAACCAAATTTTGACACCTCAAAATTCCACTAGCATGGATTTTTCCATTAAATGAAGTCAACATTTTGACTTTCTTCATTTTAATTCAACAATTAATTTGAATAATTTGAATAATGAATTTCAAATTAAAGTAACATTAAATGATTAATTAAACTATTTAATTAATATTTAATATTAATTCATTTGCCAATCTCAATCAATCATGACACATAATTGATTAAGATATTTAAATCTTATTTAAATATCTTAGATTCTCTCTTTTTGTTTAATTCGTAAATAAAACAAAAATGCGGTTAAATATATCGTATATATGTAACGCATATTCCCTAATTTAAATTCGAACACTTCGAACTCACTCGTCACACTGTTTTATGGTTTAGTCCGATATGAGCTAGCAGAGGGACCTAATGGACCTATAGATCATGGGCTCCAACGATCCAAGATTAACTGGCTAAACTCATTAACCTTGTTAACCAACATTCGTTAAATACTAGGACATTCCACTATAGCCTAGTAGTTGCACTCCCCTCACTATAGATATATTTCTGTACATTTGATATAACCATGATTACTAAGTCGATCCTTCACAGGTTGTTCATAACTAGAGCTTGGTCAATTTACCGTTTTACCCGTAAAGTTACTTCTTGTTCCTTATGTCTCACTGATCCTCTAATGAACAATTGGTTTGTGGTCAAACCAGTAAACCGAATCCCTCTCAGGCTAATGAGAGGGTGGGGCCCCTTGTTCAAGACCTAGAGTCAGTGCTTAAGGAAACTACCTCTCTTCTATCCCTAAAAGTGGGTAGGAGCGAATTCCATCTTGCACCCCACGTCCCCAGCCATTCACCCAGTCTTACCCCTTAAATGGGAAGCCTATTGAATCGACGAACTAGAGCCACTCTCACCCATGCAAATCTAATGATAATTTCGAATAAACAGGAGTTCATGGTTAGCTCAGAATTAAAACCGAATTACCTAGGTTATCGAATGAAAAGAAAATCAGTCTCAACAGTAAACGACATTATAAAGTGAGAGTGGTTTTCTTCATGGTCTGATCTTATGAAATACTCATTGCATAGGACGCCCCCACTCACATGTCTCCACATGTACAATTTAGTGATCACATTGTTTATATCATATACAAAAGTGAGCCGCATCCATAGTGTCCCCAGAATAAGGTACTCAGCCTTATCCTTATACTATAGATCATTTTGATTATATCCTTGAACTTGATCCACTCTTATGTCTCTACATATAGTTCAAGTAATCATACTAAAGCCAGAGTGTTCTTAGTTTATTGGATTTAGATTAATGATCGTAAAATTCACTTTATTCAATAACAATCTTTACTGAATAAACAACAATAATAACTTTATTGAAAATAGAATATGTTTTTGTTTACAAACTATGAGTTTTAGGACATAAAACCCAACAAACTCCCACTTCGACTAAAACTCTAGTGGGGTTTTATAACGTTGAGTAGAGAGAAATACAATAAACTAGGGCATCACATACTCATGACTTTTCTCCCACTTGTCCTAGATTACATAACTCGTAGTCCAAGACTCACTAGGTGCCCTTCAAACACTTCAGCCGTGAGGGGCTTTGTAAATGGATCAGCAATGTTGTGCTCTGAAACTATCTGTGTGACGATCACATCTCCTCGTTGCACAATCTCCCTTATGAGCCGATATTTGCGCTCAATATGTTTTCCTCGCTTATGGCTTCTTGGTTCTTTTGAATTTGCAACTGCTCCACTGTTATCCCAATAAAGAGTGACGGGAAGATGCATATTTGGAACGACTTCCAAATCAGTTAAGAACTTCCTAAGCCATACAGATTCTTTCGCTGCTTCACAAGCAGCAACATACTCAGCCTCCATGGTGGAATCAGCAATGCAACCTTGCTTTATGCTTCTCCATATTATTGCTCCTCCGTTCAAAATTTTAAGAAAATATTAACATTATTTACTTATTTTTGAACATGTAATTAACCAATTCAATTTTAATATATATTTTAAAAAATTGGAGAAGAATAAATAAATAAAATTATGAAACTAAATAAAACAATAAATATATACCTACAAGATTAACAATAATCAGGTGGATTAAGTTTCATTAATCCTAAAAAAAAATTCATAAACTAGCTAAATCTAGAAAATTTTCACTTATTTGAACCTAATCAAAACAAATATCTAGCCCGTAATTAAACATGGAAGCGAGAATGAATTTATTCTCTTTGAATTCCCAAACATGGCATAATTAGTTCATAATTCATGGTTTTCCCCATCACATTCCATATTAAGTTTTCCATCTCTATATACATCATTCCCTCATTCTCAATCTTCATCTCATCTCTCATCGAAATTATGTGGACTCAAACCCTTCCGATCATGGTCGCTTTCATTGCCACTTTCATTTTCCTCCTCGCCCTAACCAACGCTCAAAACGCCCCCGGTGACTACCTTGTGCTTCACAATCGAGCTCGAGCCCAGGTCGGCGTCGGCCCCATGCAATGGAGCAACACCGTGGCCGCGTACGCTCAAGCCTATGCGGAAAAAAGAAAGGGTGACTGCGCCATGATTCACTCAACCGGGCCGTACGGGGAAAACATAGCCGCTGGGTACTACCCTGAGTTCACCGGGGCGGATGCGGTGAAGCTGTGGGCGAACGAGAAGCCGTTGTATGATCATGCGTCGAATAAATGCGTGGGTGGTGAATGTGGGCACTACACTCAGATGGTGTGGCGAAGCTCGGTCCGACTTGGATGTGCTAGAGTGCCCTGTAAGGCTAATTCTCAGTTTGTTGTTTGTAATTACGATCCTCCTGGCAACTATATTGGGGAAAAGCCTTATGATTCTTTGGTGGTTTGAAGAGATTTGGTATTAAAAATTTTATGAATGGTAATAAAGTTTATGAGAGAATCATGATGAATTTATGAATTGAAATAAAGGTATGGTATTGTCTACAATAGTATTATATTGTCTAGAGCATAAGCTTTTCTAACTTTGTTTTGACTTCCTTACTTATAAACTCATCATCATAGAGTCTCGCCTCTCATTAAGTACACCACATAGAGCCACCTTTGAAGCCTATAGATTACCTATGATCATAGAGCCTCCCCTCGAACAAAATACACCATAGAGCCTCCCCCGAAGCCTATGGATTTCTAAAAGAAACACTTTCTTTCTCTTAATTGGTCAAATGTGTCATCTTTCTCGCTTTCTTTCTCTACTACTCAAAGTGAAGCTGTCATATTATAGAAGAATAAGAGGATGAACTCGAGTTATTTGAATGAACTACTTCCTCCAATTAGAGGATCAAATTAAAGCTTTATTACTCCTTACCGAACCATTTCATTTAAAAAGACTTCATTCTTTAGTGATAGCAATTATTTATTCACACCATACAGACTTATCAATCAATTATTTATTCACACCATACAAACTTATCAATGTATAAATTATTTGATTCCACTATTATTTAGCTATTAGCAATGGTAAAGAAAAGACCAGTAAATAAGTTTTTTTTTGTTGGAAAGGCTTGATGAGAATCAGATCAATATCAAAGTATAAATGATGGTTGCACCATATCAATGAGTGTTGATTTACAATTTATTTGTTGTAAAGCTTTATCCAATGGTTGTTGAGTTGCACTTATTGTTAGTATGTTTTGGTAGGTTGTTTATCATGAAGGCGGAATGTAGTTTTCTAGATTTTAAGCATAAATGTTTCAACGTGTCTTTTTAGTTTTATGTATGTTTGTTTCCGAAAGCCTCTTGAAGATAGAAAATTAAAAGATTTATTGGTCATATTTAAAATAACAACTTTTATTATATAATATAATAAAAAATATTTTTTTAATTAGGTCATATTTAAACAAAACATTTCAATACATATGCAATATAAATTATAAATTATATATATATATATATATATATATATATATATATATATTTAATTTATCGTGAATATTTCTCTCTTAATATGAAGATTACAAATCAAAAATATTTTTTCCTTTATATTTAATATATAAAATTATTAAATATTAATCTGAATCTTTTTAACTTTTATTATAATTTAGGTTCGTTTGACCGGTGTTATAAACTTTAATAATATAAAATTAATTAATTCTTTTTTGTTCATTAATTATAGATCAATATACTATAGACATATAATTGAACTCTTGTACCCTATAATAAGTTGTGTTCATGTATGTAATCACTACAATCAAGTCGATTATCAATTCTAAACGAATTATTTGTAACTATCGTTAGATTAAAAGTTTGTTTTACCCTTGTAAATATATTTTTCACTATAAGAACTACTGAATTTCTAATTAACAATTTTTTTACCATTAACTATAAACTAAGTCATACCAATGAGAGAGGGTGTGCTCTCATTGTTTAAGTTTACAAATTGATAGACATATTGAATTGGTTGTGAAAGTCATTCTCACCTATACAAATCAAATACAAGTTTCCTGTAAGGAATAGTTCATAACTCACTCAAGATTAAAATCGCGTTACATATTATCATCCCATAAAATACTAATCTTCTCAATCAACAAATTTAGAAGAAGAGATTAAATATTTCGTAATTCAATCTTAAATATTTTGTGTGTTTCAAAGCTAATATTCTAATAACAAATATAAAATAGATATTTTGTGCTTTTGGCTTCCCCTCAAGGTTTTCCACATCTTGGCTGACACACGGTTCAGTGTTTGGGTCTGATACCATTTGTAATAGTCCAAGTTCACAAGTAGCAGATATTGTCCAGTTGGCTCGTTATGTAATGTAGTCAACCTCACAGTTTGAAAATGTGTCTACTATGGAGAGGGAGAAGTTTTCACATGCCTATAAGGAATGGTTAGTTTCCCTCTCCAACTAATGTGACTATATTGCACAAAATATTGAGGTCATTGAATGCAAAATTTAGAAGAACCAACTCCATTGTATAACTTCTCTCAAATGAGACCTCAACTCAAAGAATTATGTCAAATCAACACATAGTGAAGGAAAAAATAGAAATTTAATACAAATTTAACGGCAAAATAGATAGGTAAGAATTGTCCCTTTGGAGCCCCTATTATTATGTAACATAGATTTAATAGTTGGAGAACCATCTACCCGTTTTCCACCTTAATATATTACTATAGGGTCAAATCTCCATTAGTAAGAATATATATATATATATATATATATATATATCTTACTATATGGATAACTACATGAATTCGTACAACAAAAAAAAAAGTAATTTAATAATTTAAAATATCTATTAATAATATAATAACTTTTTAAAATAATAAATATGTTGCATACATTTATATTTTAGACTCTAATAGTAGAGTCACTAAAGAAATATTTCTTAAAGTACTCAAGTCATGTGTTATTTTTACGTTTCAGGTAAAAACAAGACATCCTTATAGGGATGACAGAGGCGATGCATGAAGACCGTGGAGCTGGTGTTAGGGTAGTTGCTTTTCATCTTATTTTATACACAATTTTCACGTAGCAACCATAATGACAAATTGAATAATAGCAAAGTCACCTGACCATTTTATTTAGGAAACGTGTGGATTTAGGGCATTACAATACGTGGATTAGTACCAGGAAAAGAAGAGCATCACATCAAAACTCAATTTTCTTCACAAGGGAAGAAACAATGGCAAGCAAAGTTTGTGGGAAATTCAGGAGTTTCAACACATTGAGACGTTGAATTTGGGTAAACCTCTAGGCACTTTTGATAACATCCAGTGATGTCGCATGCATATTCGAACATCTTCACATCACATTGCTTTGCGTGGGTTGCTAGAGGCACCATCGAACCAGCTACACAAATTTTCAAAGTTATACATGCTTTAATACCCATCCAGGCTTACAACACAAAACTTAAAGGCATCTAAACAACCATACGTACCTGAGAGAACCAGGACAAGAACGAAGAGGGAGCAAGAGAAGTTCGCCATCTAGATGAAAATAATTTTGAGGATAGGATGTTAAAAAAAGCTTAAAAAAATTAAAAGTTATTATCTATTCAAACGTTAGTGTGTTTTGCTTGTAATAATTGTACGTAGGGTGACCTCCTCAGAATTTCCTTAGAATGCATGTAAGTTAGGACAAAACATATTGGAATGACTCATGTTGATCTGTGGAAATAATATTCTCCCCTTACAACCAAGGAATAAGTAACGTGACTATATCGCAGGAATATTCGAAAAGAGTCATCTCTATTGTATAAATTCTCCCGAATGCCACCTCAACTCAAAGAGGTATGTCAAATCAATACAGCCAATGGCAAAATAGACATCAACACAGCAAAAGGCAAAATAGATATTTAATAAAAATTTAACCGTAAAATAGGTAGGTAAGAATTGTAACATTGTAGAACTATCCCTTTTTTACCTAAATATAGTTTAACTATTAAGACATATATTATCCACCAAAAGATTAAATTTACATTCACTACTTATCTACTAGATCAAAATATATATATATATATATATATGAATTCTTTCCCTACAAAAATAAATAATAATAATAATAATAAAAGTGATTTAATAATTTAAAATAGCTATTAATAATAAAATAATTTTTTTTTATAATTGAGTAAAAAAAAATGAGAGTTTTCAGCCTCCATATCCATTTAAAAAAATAAAAAAGACTTATTTAATTTTATTTTTTTTGTTTGAGTGCTAGTCTTATTTAAATCAAAAGTTCTTTTAAATTAAAAAAAAAAAAATTGTATTAGTATGCCGCAAATTTAATTACAAATGACCTTGCGATTGTTTCGAGAACTCTCAAATTATATTCCCTCCGATTATTTTTGTAAATAAAAAAATATGTATTTCTATTAATAACTAATTTATGTTAATATACTAATTGAATCCACCAACCTATTCACAAATAGTTACATTTATGATTAAAGATAAAGATCGATGAGAAAGAGTTGAATCAAATTGTCAATTATTTACTATAACAACCATACGTTACATATTGTATTTCATAATAATATTCCTTTCTAACAAAAATACTATATTTCATCTAATATTTTACTGATGATGTTACAAGTTATGAAACGTAAATCTTGTAAGACGACAATTTGGTAGCTTATAAATTAAATTATATCAAAATTAGTAGTTTAATCGTTAAAAAACATCCTGACTGAATATACATATTCACTTTCTCTACTTGCAACTTTTCTAAAAGTAGCTGGATTTATTTTATTATCACACATTATATTAGTAGGTCAAGTTAGCTGTTCAAATTAAGATAGGTGAGAAGGAATGAAATGGAGAATTATGGTAAAAAAGTTGTATCCATAGAGGCATCAAACCATTTTATTTAATGGAGACGGGTAAAAACCAGAATTGATCACTTTCTAGCGATCATGGAAGCAACAACAAAAGCAAAAATAAAATAGTTACAGGGGATTGGTTGAATTCATAGAGACATTCAACCGTTTTATTTAATAGAGACCATGATAAACACGAGAATTAATCATCTTCTAGCAATCATGGAAACAATAGCAAATATAGTTAAATGGGATTTGTCCAATTGGAACACATTCAGATGTTGATTTGGGAAACTTTTGTAAACATCTCTAGCAATGGGATTTGTCCAATTGGAACACATTCAGATGTTGATTTGGGAAACTTTTGTAAACATCTCTAGCTACAGTCTTTGTCCAATTGGAACACATTCAGATGTTGATTTGGGAAACTTTTGTAAACATCTCTAGCTACAGTCTTTAGGTACGCATCCTTCGTACAACTTCTCTTCACATTGTATTGCATTGACCTCTCTAGCTACAGTCTTTAGGTACGCATCCTTCGTACAACTTCTCTTCACATTGTATTGCATTGACCGAGAACATGCATGTCTTTAGGTACGCATCCTTCGTACAACTTCTCTTCACATTGTATTGCATTGACCGAGAACATGCATGTAGCTGTCAAAAATCCAATAGTTATTAAAATGGAATTCTTGAAAGTTCATAAGATGTTTCTAAATCTAAAAAACGAACCTGAGAAAAGGAGGAAACCAATAAAGAATAGGGAGCAAGAAAACTTTGTCATTTAGTATAAAAAGCAATGATACACTGAAATTGATATGTGATTGAAAGGGGTAGGATACTTTCATTTTTAATCTAAGATTTATATAAAAATATTTGGTTTCAAATAAAGCAACCCATTAAATTAATTTGTCTTTTATTTGGAAAGTAGCCAATTATGATAAGTTACAACTTTTTTTCTGTCTTGGATAGAGAGTCATTAAGGTTATTATGTCAATATCATTATTTGTTATATTAACAGCTATTTTATATATTTACTATATGGATAACGACGTGAATTCGTTTAATAAAAAAGTTATTTAATAATTTAAAATATTTAATAATAATAATATAATAACTTTTTTTAATTAATAAATATGTTGCATATATTTGTATTTCACGACTCTAATAGTGAAATCACTCACTAAGTATTTCTTAAAGTACTTAAGTCATGTGATATGTCTACGTTTCAGATAAAAGCAAGACATCCTTCAACGGATAACGGAAGTGACGCATGAAGACCATGGAGCCGGTGTTAGGGTAGTTGGTTTTCATCTTATTTTATACACACTGTGTACTGGCAACCATAATAACAAATTGAATAACGGGAAAGTCACCAACCATTTTATTTAGGAAACGTGTGGACTTTTAGGGCATTACAATATGTGGATTAGTACAAGGAAAAGAAGAGCATCACATCAAAACTCAATTTTCTTCACAAGGGAAGAAACAATGGCAAGCAAAGTTGGTGGGAAATTTAGGAGTTTCAACACATTGAGATGTTGAATTTGGGTAAACCTCTAGGCACTTTTGGTGACATCTAGTGGTGTCGCATGCATATTCGAACATCTTCACATCACATTGTTTTGCGTGGGTTGCTAGAGGCACCATCCAACCAGCTGCACAAATTTTCAAAGTTATACCTGCTTTAATACCCATCCAGGCTTACAACACAAAACTTAAAGACATCTAAACAACCATACGTACCTGAGAGAACTAGGACAAGAACAAAGAGGGAGCAAGAGAAGTTCGCCATCTCCTAAAATATCAGTGTTATAATATACTAAATTTATGTGTTTGAATGGAGAGTTGGTTTGCTGATTTGCCATTGTAGAGTCTGTATTTATATACACATTTTGTTTAACAAATATGGTGACTCTATAACTTTTATATCTTCCTTGAAAAGTAGGCCAACTATGGTAGCTTCAAACTCTTGTGGAATTATCTAATCTTTTCATGGAATGACCTTAACTACCTCGACCAGAGTCGTATGTATCGTTATATAAATTACAACTATTAAAGATTGTGACATCTGAGTAAATGAGTAAATGAATGAATCGAGACTATGTCCGGATGAAAATAATCTTGTAGATAGGATGTTAAGAAAAGCTTAAAAAAATTAAAAGTTACTGTCCATTCTAGTGGTAAGTGTGTTTTGCTTGTAACAATTCTATGTTGGGTGATCTCTTCAAAATTTTCTTATAATACATGTAAGTTGGGATAAAACATGTTAGAATGGCTCGTGTTATTTGTTTTCTTTGTAGAATTTGTTTCACTTCTTTGTCATCGACCTTTGGAGCTTAGGCTCTGTTTCAATCTTTTGTGAGTTATACTTTAGTAGATCTTCAAATTTTGTGGGCATCGTTTTTGTAACGACCCGAACTTTTCTACTTAATTTAAGGTCGCTACTGTATACGTACCATAAATATTGAATGTGAAAGACTTCATTAAAATTCCATAAAACATAGCCTTTATCTTAAAACACAGTCATGGACTTACGTGTTTCGAAAACACCTTTAAAATGACATAACAAAAGACTAAATCATTGCAACAGTTGACAGTATTCTTTTTAGTTAACAGTATTCTCGATTTCCATCTCTATTTGATTTTTTTCTCTTATTTCCTTTGTCTTCCTTATGATTTAGTTGACAATTATGTTCTTAGCTTTTAATTTAATCCATTCATTTGGTTATATTCTTTTTCTATAATTCATATAAAATTATTGACAACCTAAATCATTGCACCAGATATCTAAAATATAATTGGTTGTGATTTCCTAAAACTCATAGAAAATTCTTTTCATTTAATCTCTAATTCGAAACTAAATAATTGTAACCAAATTAATATTACTTAATAAAATAAAATGAAGATTTAACATAGGACTATTACTGACCTTGAAATGACATATCTCATCCCGTAACTAAATCTGTTTAAACCTTTTTTTTTTTTTTTCCTATTTGTTTTTGTAGGAAGAAAGAAATTGTGATAGGAGTAAATCTGCTTTTTACAGAAAAGAGAATTCCTGATTTCTTGCCAGACTTATTTTGAGGGGAGGAGGGGTGAGAGATGGAAGGAAGGAGGAGGGATAGGTTACCAAATTTTTTTATTTTATTTTTATTATTATTATTATTATTACTACTACTATTTTATTTTATTTTATTTTTCCCGGTTGTTACCGTTTTACCTATGTTTGTTTCGATTTATCACATATCATCCTTACTGATCCAAGTTCCAAAGTTGTGCTTTTAGCAAATTTAAACACTTTCTTTCTCTTAATTGGTCAAATGTGTCATCTTTCTCGCTTTCTTTCTCTACTACTCAAAGTGAAGCTGTCATATTATAGAAGAATAAGAGGACGAACTCGAGTTATTTGAATGAACTATTTCCTCCAATTAGAGGATCAAATTAAAGCTTTATTACTCCTTACCGAACCATTTCATTTAAAAAGACTTCATTCTTTAGTGATAGCAATTATTTATTCACACCATACAGACTTATCAATCAATTATTTATTCACACCATACAAACTTATCAATGTATAAATTATGTGATTCCACTATTATTTAGCTATTAGCAATGGTAAAGAAAAGACCAGTAAATAAGTTTTTTTTGTTGGGCAAAGGTTTTATGAGAATCAGATCAATATCAATGTATAAATGATGGTTGCACCATATCAATGAGTGTTGGTTTACAATTGATTTGTTGTAAAGCTTTATCCAATGGTTGTTGAGTTGCACTTATTGTTAGTATGTTTTGGTAGGCTGTTTAGCATGAAGGGCTGCACGGAATGTAGTTTTCTAGATTTTAAGAATGAATGCTTTAACGTGTCTTTTTAGTTTTATGTATGTTTGTTTCCAAATTTTGATAAAAGCATGATAAATATTTAAAAAAAAAATTATTCTTTTTCCTTTTGCATACTTTTATAACAAATTATTAATGAAAACATGAGGGATATTGAAGGGACTCTTCCCCATAGACGAGCTCGTTTGACAATTGAAACAGAATTGGGCAACATCTAGCAGTTGTATCCAGTTCTTCTGGCGAGCGTCGACGAAGTGATATAAGTATTCTTCGAGCAAGCAGTTGAACCGTTTCGTCTGTCCATTGGTTTGAGGATGGTAGCTCGAAGAGATATTTAAAGTCGTTTCAAGAAGGCGAATAGTTCGATCCAAAATGTGCCAATGAATCTACAATCCCTATCATTGATGATGCTCGACGGAATGCCCCATAACTTGACGACGTGTTTGAAAAATAGTTGGGCTGTTAGTTCAGCCAAGCATAATTTGGGAGTGGGAACAAACGTCACATATGTTAGGATCGATATCAGTCGTTAGCTCTGATATCAGTTGTTAGGATCGCACAACAACGTACACACTCGATCTAGATGAACACAAAGAAAAGGATAGAGAAAATTGCAAGGAGAACTCTGGCTAAAAGGATTTTTTTATTTGATGATTTCAGGTATATACAACAAGAGAGAGTACAGAGAATAAAAAGTACATCTTCAAAGCTCTACCGGACCAGATATATATATGGTATAGTTTACAATATATAGCTTTACCAGATTTAGCCATCTACTATATATAGCTATTTACCATATATAGCTTTACCGGATATAGCTTTACCATATATAGCTTTACTATATATAGCTTTACCAAATATAGCTTTACCGGATATAACCGTTGACCAAGCTATAAATAAGTATTAGGCGCCATAGCCTAACAATTCTCCCACTTGGAGATTGATCTAGTCAACCAAGAATTTCACTCTCAAACGACCATGAGCATCCACTGCACCATACCAATTGAGGTTTTGCACAACCTCAATATTCCAACATCAACACATTTTGTCAACATGTTTGCTGGATTCTTTGCACCCTCTATCTTCTCAAAACACATCACCATCTTCAACTAACCTCCGAGTGAAATGATATCGTCTTCTGTGTTTTGAATGATAGACCGAGTTTCTCGCCAACAGCATGAGTCTCAGGAGTTTCTTGAGTATCTGCTACAACATCACTATGTGAATCTTTCAGCAACTCAACCTCAACTCCCACTTGCTTCACCTCTGGTTTCTCAGCAAGAGTCTCAGGAGTTTCTTGAGTATCCGCTACAACATCACTCTGTGAATCTTTGAGCAACTCAACATAAACTCCCACTTGCTTTATCTCTGGTGTTTCAGCAAGGGTCTCAGAAGTTTCTTGAGTATCCGCTACAACATCACTCTGTGAATCTTTGAGCAACTCAACATCAACTCCCACTTGCTTCAGCGACGCTTCCGGAAGACGCAACCCCCTCTGGAGCTTCAGCGACGCTTCCGGACAACGCAACTCCCTCTAGAGCTTCAGCGACGCTTTCGGACGACGCAACCCCCTCTGGAGCTTCAACGACGCTTCCGGACGACGCAACTCCCTCTG
>NW_019268518.1:14896-119037 GCF_002738365.1 Cucurbita moschata
GACGACGCAACCCCCTCTGGAGCTTCAACGACGCTTCCGGACGACGCAACTCCCTCTGAAGCTTTAGCGACGCTTCCGGACGACGCAACCGCCTCTAGAGCTTCAGCGACGCTTCCGGACGACGCAACCCCCTTTGGAGCTTCAGCGACACTTCCGGACGATGCAACCCCCTCTGGAGCTTCAGCAACGCTTCCGGACGACGCAACCCCCTCTGGAGCTTCAGCGACGCTTCCGGCTGACGCAACCGCTCCTGGAGTTTCAACGACGCTTCTGGCCGACGCAACTCCCTCTGGAGCTTCAGCGACGCTTCTGGCCGACGCAACCCCCTCTGGAGCTTCAGCGACGCTTCCGGACGACGCAACTCCCTCTGGAGCTTCAGCGACGCTTCTGGCCGACGCAACCCCCTCTGGAGCTTCAGCGACGCTTCCGGACGACGCAACTCCCTCTGGAGCTTCAGTGACGCTTCCGGCCGACGCAACCGCTCATGGAGTTTCAGCGACGCTTCCGGCCGACGCAACCGCTCATGGAGTTTCAGCGACGCTTCCGGCCGACGCAACTCCCTCTGGAGCTTCAGCGACGCTTCCGAACGATGCAACCCCCTCTGGAGCTTCAACGATGTTTCCAGACGACGCAACTCCCTCTGGAGCTTCAGCGACGCTTCCGGCCGACGCAACCGACTCTGAAGTTTCAGCGATACATCTGGCCAACGCAACCTCCTCTGGAGTTTCAGCTAGCGACGCTGCCGGTCGACGCAACCCCCTCTAGAGCTTCAGCGACGCTTTCGAATGACGCAACCCCCTCTAGAGCTTCAACGACGCTTCCAGATGATGCAACTCCCTCTAGAGCTTCAGCGACGCTTCCGAACGATGCAACCCCCTCTGGAGTTTCAGCGACACTTTCAGCTGACACAACCCCCTCTAGAGCTTCAGCTATGCTTCTGGACGACGCAACCCCCTCTGGAGCTTCAGCGACGCTTTCGGACGATGCAACCCCCTCTAGAGCTTCAGCGACGCTTTCAGACGACGCAACCCCCTCAAGAGCTTCAGCGACGCAACCCCCTCCGGAGTTTCAACGACGCTTCCGGCCGACGCAACTTCCTCTGGAGTTTCAGCGACGCTGCTTGCCGACACAACCCCCTCTGGAGTTTCAGCGACGCTTCTGGACGACGCAACCCCCTCTAGAGCTTCAGCGACGCTTTCGGACGACGCAACCCCCTTCTGGAGCTTCAGCGACGCTTCCGGCTGATGCAACTGCTCCTGGAGTTTCAGCGACGCTTTCGGTCGATGCAACCTCCTTTGGAGTTTCAGCGACGCTTTCGGCCGACGCAACCGCTCCTAAAGTTTCAACGACGCTTCCGGGCGACGCAACCCCCTCTGGAGCTTCAGCGACGCTTCCGGGCGACGCAACCCCCTCTGGAGCTTCAGCGACGCTTCTGGACGACGCAACCCCCTCTGGAGTTTCAGCGACGCTGCCAGACGACGCAACCCCCTCTCGGGAGTTTCAGCGACACTTCCGGCCGATGCAACCCCCTCTAGAGCTTCAGCGACGCTTCCAGACGACGCAACCCCCTCTGGAGCTTCAGCGACGCTTCCGGACAATGCAACCCCATCTGGAGATTCAGCGACGCTTCCGGACGACGCAACCCCCTCTGGGGAGTTTCAGCGACGCTGCTTCCGGTACTTTCCTTCAATTCTCTAGCAGTCTTTGTGAAGCTAACTCATTTCTGTTTGCTCGTAACGTAGTTGTCACAAGGACTCATAACAATCTCCGCATCAAATACACCTTGTTCATAGCCGATGGTTTTCCGTACATATTCGACAGCGCCTTCATCAGATCTGACGTTGTCTTCTCCTTGATGATGTTAAACGCCACGTTTCTGGATAGCGTCAACCGGATCATCCTTAAGGCTTGTCGATCCTTGAGCTTCCATTGTTTCGTGGTCATGGTATCTGGCTTTACCCCCAAAAGAGGTTCGTGAACATCTTTCTGGTACAGATAATCTTCAATCTGCATCTTCCAGAAACCGAAATCGGATCCATCGAACTTCTCAATTCCAATCTTTGAACCTTCCATCTTCACAGATCGTGGTGAATTTTGCCTTGCTCTAATTTCCGCTTGGCTCTGACTTCTGCCCGGCTCTGACTTCCGCCCGGCTCTGATACCAGTTGTTAGGATCGATATCAGTCGTTAGCTCTGATATCAGTTGTTAGGATCGCACAACAACGCACACACTCGATCTAGATGAACACAAAGAAAAGGATAGAGAAAATTGCAAGGAGAACTCTGGCTAAAAGGATTTTTTTATTTGATGATTTCAGGTATATACAACAAGAGAGAGTACAGAGAATAAAAAGTATATCTTCAAAGCTCTACCGGACCAGATATATATATGGTATTGTTTACTATATATAGCTTTACCAGATTTAGCCATCTACTATATATAGCTATTTACCATATATAGCTTTACCGGATATAGCTTTACCACATATAGCTTTACTATATATAGCTTTACCAAATATAGCTTTACCGGATATAACCGTTGACCAAGCTATAAATAAGTATCAGGCTCCATAGCCTAACAACATATTTCGAGAATCGATCTATGATAACTAAGATGGCTTCATATTCTCCGACTTTTGGGAGGTATGTTATGAAGTCCAGAGACACACTTTCCCAAGGTCTTGTTGGCACAGGTAGAGGTTCCAAGAATCCCGAGACTTTGGCTTTCTCGACTTTGTCCTATTGGCAGATGAGGAATGTCTTGGTGTACTGCATGATATCGTCCCGCATATTCGGCCAGAAGTACCCCTTTTTTATTAGGGTATACGTTCTTTACCACCGAGGGTGTCCTGCCCATAAGGTATCATGACATTCCTGAATGAGCTTCTTCCTCAGTTCTCCCATTCTTGGGACGTATAATCTGTTTCCTTTAGTCATTAGAAGGTCTCCCTCGACCCAAAACTGTCGTGTCTTCCCAGCTTTAGCTAGTTCGACGACGGCTTTGGCCGATGGGTCTTTGTGTAAATGTTCTTTGATGATGTCGCGCATCGATCCATCGATTTTACTTGAATGAATATGGGCTAACATGCACAGGGCCGCATGTTCGCCCTTCCGACTCAGTGCATCGGCTGCTTGATTACTCTTCCTTACCTTGTGTTCGAATTGTAAGTTGAATTCCGCCAACGACTCTTGCCACCGGGCTTGTTTTGCCATCAATTTTGGTTGATCGAAGAAGTGGCAGATGGCGCTGTTATTAGTCTTCACTATGAACTGTGATCCTAAGAGATACTGTCTCCAGACTCGTTGGCAATGAACTACAGCCAGCATTTCTTTTTCGGAGACAATGTATCTCCGTCCGACATCATTGAGCTTTTGACTTTCATAAGCGATGGGGTGGCCTTCTTGAATAAGGACACCGCCTAGGGCAAAGTCGAAAGCATCTGTTTCTATTTCAACTGGCTTTGTAACATCTACTAACCCGAGGATAGGACTCCTCGTCATGGTTGCCTTCAGATCTTCAAAGGTCATTTGACATTTATTTGACCGCGACCAAGGGTGGTCTTTCTTCAGGAGCTCCGTTAAGAGGGCGGCTCGTCGTGAAAACCCTTTGACAAACGGCCTATAGTAGTTTGCTAATCCTAAGAAGGACCGCACATCGGATACGGAAGTAGGGACTTTCCACTCTTGGATAGCTTTTATCTTATCGCTATCCATCCGGATCTGTCCACAACTAATGACATGTCCGAGGAAGTTGTTACGGAGCCGCTCGACCTATAGTTGGAGAGGTGTTTCTATAATCAATTCGATCCCCCGATTGAATCGGGGGCAAACGCCTACGAAAAGATCGTTTGGATTTAAGAAGGAGTCTCTTGGATTTATCCATGGTTTGTTTATTCCTTATCCCGAAAATCCTATTTCGATCGGATCTAAAATAATTTAGAATTAAGATGCATGTCTGTGCGAAGGCACATTTTTCTTTCTTGATGTATAACTGATTCTGCCGCAGCTTGTCAAATACCAGCTTCAAGTGCACCTTGTGTCTCTTTAGGGTTGTGCTGTATATAACTATGTCGTCAAGGTATACTATGACGAACTAATCCAAGTATTCATAGAAAACCTGGTTCATTATCGTGCAAAACGTAGCTGGGGCGTTTGTCAAGCCAAAGGGCATTACCAGGAACTCGAAGGCCCCATATGTTGTCACACACGTCGTCTTGGACTCGTCCCCCTCGGCGATACGTACTTGGTAGTACCCTGATAGTAAGTCCAACTTCATGAAGTATTTGGCCCCGTGAAGTTGGTCGAACAAGTCGGATATTATCGGCAATGGGTATTTGCGTACCGTCACCTTGTTTAAGGCATTATAATCTATGCACAGACGCAACGTCCCATCCTTCTTTTTCTGAAATAGTATGGGGTCTCCGTAAGGTGCTTTTGTTGGGCGGATGAATCCTGCCATCAACAACTCATCTAGTTGTTTCCTCAATTCAGCTAGCTCAGAGGGAGCCATCCGATATGTGTTCTTCGCTGGGGGTTTAACCCCGAGAAGGAGTTCAATTTCGTGATAAATGCCTCAACGAGGTGATAATGTTTGTGGTAGGCTCTCTGGCATTATGTCGGCATAACTGCTTAGTACCTCCTTGATTTCGTCTGGGATAGTTTCCTCAATAGTCACTTCTTCCATCAGTGGTATTGTAACGATTCAGATTTTCCATTTTTGCCTTATTTGGTTAAGATTTTATTTATTTTTTATTTCTATAAATGACATATCATGTTATGCATTTATTCTCGCTCGAAAAGGTGCAATTTTAAACTAGGAAGTTATTACCTTACTGGAAATGAAAAAGATTCGGGTTTTTGGAATAAAAATAGAATAAATAATAAAAATGTAATCTCCCCGGAAATCAAGGGATTTCCTGAGAGACTCTTATTTTGCCTAATAGAAATATTCTTATTTCTCCAAATTTCCTTATTCTAAAACCCTAGGATGCCTTATTGGTAAATGTCTTGAGATTAGTTTTATATTTCTATGCCCAACCTTTTACATCCGTTGAAAACAATTTTTCTCCAAACTTTCCTCCGGAATGTTGGGGTTGCTTTCGGAAAAAGAATCGAGTAGAAGTAAGGCATTGATGTTGGGATCATTGTGTCAAAGAAGGTTGACCGTCGGAAATCGGTGTTGAGGACGTTGTGGGATCGTCGGCGCGTCGCCGGAATCGGGGAGACGAAAACTAGGGTTTTGTCGCTTGTCGAGTAAGGAAGGCGAGGTCTTTGGAATCGGGTCGAGCCGTAGACGCACACCTAGCAGCTCCGACAGCTTCGCACGCGTACACAGTGCGGGTTGGCTCGCACGTGTACGAAACCGGTTCGGTTCCGTCAATTCCCGCAGCTTGACTTGGCGGCTTAGTTGGCAGGCTCGGCAACTAGGCTTAGCGGCAAGGTATCACTATAATATATTGATTCAAAGGTTTTTGGCCCTTCCAAAGCCGTTTCTACCCTTAGTTTTACCATCTGAGATTAGTATGGCTCCTAAACTTTAAAGACAGATTAGGTCGAGGGTTTATTTTGATAATTAGCATGAGGTTTAGTTAGGGTACCTTATGAAAGGTTCTAAATTTTTATGTGGTTATCATAGGACATATTTAACCACTGGGATTAGCTCGTTGTGAGTGACTTCAACCAAGACCATCGAGGTAAGTGACCTTACTGTTGGAGTTAGCTTACTACGTGTTGTATGATGGTGCGTGCCCTGTGGCCCCTGCATGCACCATATTTTATGTGATATGATTATGTGATGTATAGTTTGTGTTGATCGTAGATTGTGTAGGTTATGTGACGTATGAACTTGTGTTGACTGTTGACTGTTGACTGTTTATGTTATGTCATGAATGAGATGTTAGTATTATATGCCATGAATATGTTGATCGATGCCATAGATACACGTAGAATTGTCGAGTCATGTCATGAGATGTTTATGCAACTGGAATGTTTATGTAATATGCCATGTAATGTAAGTCATGTGAGATGCCATGTGATGTAAGAAACGTAAATGCGATGTTAGCACTGCTTATGTAATGCCATGTTATATATGTTAAGGAACCTCATGCATATATGTATGTCACGTGCATCGGGATTCTTCCCCTTTATGTTACGAAAGAATGAAATACGATATTTATGTTCGCCATGATATCATGCGGGCCCTTTTCTGTTCTGTGGTGTCCGACTACGTGTAACATGTTGTGCCCGACCAAGTCAGGCCCAAGGGGTATGTTTACGAGCCCGCCTGGTGGGTCCGTGTACACGTACATGGGCCATGTGTGAAGGAGTACCACACATCCAACCCTACCCGGAATAGAAAAGCGCCCAAGGCTATGAAAAGTTTATGAAAAGTTAGGTCCCGCTCATATGTTGCATGTGTTTGCATTCCTAACCCCAAGAGTGGGGTGACTTACTGAGTATTTCATAAAATACTCAAGCCACGTGCTACCTACATTTTTCAGGTAAAGGCAAGGCGTCAATGTACGGTTGACGGCGGAGCCGAGGCCACCATGGAAGTTGGAGACGGGATATTTTTAGGAGTTTGCTTTTATTAGACTGTATTAAGTTATAGGATTGAGGATTGTTTTATTTGGATATATTTTGAATTCAGTATTGAAGGTTTATTTTCAGAGTTTAAATTTTATTTTGGATTCATGAATATTTATGAAAGACTCTTTCAAGGTTATTTATGACGAGCTTCCGCTTAATGAGATAAGTATGCATGGGTGACGTCATTAATTAGGTTAAAGAAAATTAGGGGCGTTACAATGACTGTGGAGTCCCACTACTTAAGAGATTTTCAGAGGCATAAACCGCCTTCCTTTGACGGAGGCACGGTGGATCCCATTGCCGCTGAGAACTGGCTAGAGGCCATAGAAACAACCTTTCATTTTATGAACAGCACGCCAAAGTATAAAGTCCACTGTGGGACGTATATGCTGAAAGGAGAGGCGCATTTCTGATGGAAGGGTGCTCAGAAGACCATTATACCACAAGGAGAGTTTATTACATGGTGTCAGTTTAAAGATGCGTACCTCCACAAATATTACCCAATCACTGCCAGAGTGAAAATGCAGACAGCATTCCTTGCACTGAAACAGGGAGACAGATCAGTGGAGGAATATGACTTGGAGTTCAATAGGCTGACGAGGTTTTCTCTAGCCTATGTTAGGTTTGAGGAGTTGAAGGGCGAACGATTTATCGCTAGCCTGAGGGAGGAACTAAGGGGGAATGTGGCATCCCAATCATCCTTCATTTATACGACAGCCCTTCAAGTGGCGACCCTGCTCGATGCGTCCCGCACCGATAAGCTGCAGTTGGGAATAGCACAATCATCCCACAGTGCAGCCTAGGGAAAGGTGACAGACTCTAGCCACCCCATAACTGGTAGACCGCCTCGTGGCCGCACTGATAAACAAAGAAGGGCCTTGGTATAGAACATTACCCTTTGTCCTAACTGGCGACATCCTCACACGAGGGAATGCAGAGCAGGAATAGGCGTCTACTACAGATGTGGCCAGGTAGGGAACTTTACAGTGGATTGCCCTCAGAGGAACGATCAGCGTGTCAACTGGCCTGCAGTACAGCATCAGAAGGGCCAAGCTGCTCAACATCAACAGGGGCGAGCTATAGCCCATGCAACAACTGCCAGGCAAGTTGACCAGCCTGACGCAGTTGTCACAGGTACGCTACCCGTATTTGGCCATCTTGCTTTAGTATTGTTTGATTCGGGTTCGACGCATTCATTCGTATCTGAGGAGTTTGTAGAGCAAGCACACCTAGAGAAAGAACTTTTAGAGATTACTCTACCCTGCTCACGAGCCTACCCATAGGGTTAAGGGAGGTGGGGTAACAATATTAGGGCGTGTCATCGAAGCTACACTGATAGTGTTAAGCATTCAAGACTTCGATGTCATCTTGGGTATGGATTGGCTAGGTGAGAATCACGTTTTGATAGATTGCAAAACTCGAATAGTGACTCTTAGGCTCCCGTCAGGGGATAACTTTACCTACAAGGGAGCCACTTCCAAAGGTGCCCCAAGCGTCATAACATCGTTAAGGGCTAAGAAGCTGATTCGTAGTGGTCCAAGTGCATTTCTAGCCAGCGTGACCTTAGACAATGGTAACAAACAAATAACCTCATCGGTACACATCATCAGGGAGTTCGTAGATGTCTTTCTGAAGGATATGCCAGGTTTGCCCCCAGTTAGGGAAGTCAATTTTGGGATCGATTTAGAACTAGGAACTGTGCCGATCTCCAAGGCACCTTACAAGATAGCACATGTAGAACTTAGGGAATTGAAAGAACAGTTACAGGAGCTGTAAGATAAGGGTTTCATCCGACCCAGTGGATTACCCTAGGGAGCCCCTATTCTGTTTGTCAAGAAGAAGGATGGGTCCATGCGGTTGTGTATTGATTACAGGGAATAAAACAAGGTCCCTATAAAGAATAAGTACCCTCTCTCGAGAATTGACAACCTGTTTGATCAGCTACAGGGAGCAAGAGTCTTCTCCAAAATCGACTTAAGGTCGAGTATCATCAGTTGAGGGTCAAAGAAGGGGATATACCCAAGACAACTTTCAGAAGTCGTTATGGACATTACGAGTTTCTCGTTATGTCCTTTGGCCTTACCAATGCACCAACAGGTTTCATGGAACTAATGAACAAGGTGTTTGAGGAATTCTTAGACACCTTTGTCTTAGTGTTCATCGACAACATTCTGGTATACTCTAAGTCAGAGGCAGATCATGAAAAACACCTAAGAAAAGTCTTGACAATACTGAGAGCCCAGCAGTTGTATGCCAAGTTCTCTAAATGCGAGTTTTGGTTGTCTGAAGTAGCATTTCTGAGTCACGTGGTGTCAAACAAGGGGGTTACAGTGAACCCAGCTAAGATAGAAGCAGTGACGAGGTGGCCAAAGCCGACTACAGTCACAGAAGTGAGGAGTTTTCTGGGGCTAGCTGGATATTACAGAAGATTTGTTTACGATTTCTCCAAAATTTCCTCAGCGCTAACTCAGCTAACCAAGAAGGGCAAGCCCTTTGCTTGGACTCCAGCTTGCGAGCAGAGTTTCTAGGAACTCAAAAAGAGATTGGTAACCGCACCAGTCCTTACAGTTTCAGACGGGTCAGGTAATCTCGTGGTGTACAGTGATGCATCAGGGAAAGGTTTGGGGTGTGTGCTCATGCAGAATTATAAGGTGATAGCGTATGCTTCTCGACAACTGAAGGAATATGAACGAAACTACCCAACGCATGACCTCGAGTTAGCAGCGGTAGTGTTTGCTCTAAAAACGTGGTAGCATTATCTATATGGGAAAAAAGTACAAGTCTTTACCGATCATAAGAGCCTCAAGTACTTGTTCACGCAGAAGGAGCTCAATATGAGACAAAGGCGATGGTTGAAACTGGTAAAGGATTATGACATAAAGATCCTGTACCATCCAAACAAAGCCAACGTTGTAGCGGATGCATTGAGCAGGAAGGCTGTGCATACTTCTGCGATGATCACCACACAGGAAAGACTACAAGATGAGATGAAAAGGGTTGGAATAAACGTGGTGATTAAAGGTGGTATTGTGCAGATGGCACAGCTAACCATATAGCCCACCCTACGAAAGAAAATTATCGACGCTCAGAGGTCTGATAAACACCTCAGTAAAGTGTGGAGTCAGACTGAGATAGAGAGGCCATCGTTTTTGTAACTACCTGAAATTTTCTACTTAATTTAAGGTCGGTACTGCATACCTACCATAAATATTGAATGTGGAAGACTTCATTAAAATTCCATAAAACATAGCCTTTATCTTAAAACACAGTCATGGACTTACGTGTTTCGAAAACATCTTTAAAAGAACACAACAAAAGACTAAATCATTGCAACAGTTTACAGTATTCTTTTTAGTTAAGAGTATTCTCGATTTCCATCTCTATTTGGTTTTTTTTCTTATTTCCTTGGGTAGGGAGAAGTTGACAACTAGTCGTATCCCCCTATAGTACATTTTGGGGGGATACCCCAATCCCATCACGAGGGTACGGACGCGTACATCCAATGGTAGAACAACGATCGTTATGCTTTGCATAGCGCTGCCGTGACGGTTCTAGTTTTAACGGGTCCCGGCATAAGGGGCTCCCAGAGTATGTCCATCGAATAAGGACACTGGCCTAGCGGTGTGCGAACTAGCTGGTGAGCCCATACTCGCACATATGGGCTGTGTGTAGAGTATATGGTACACGTCCACGATTACCCGTTAGGATTGCACCGTAGGAAAAACGAAACGAAATGATAGGTCCCATCATTGCATTGCATGTGATTGTCGCATAACCCCGATAGGGGGTCACTTACTGAGTATTCTAGAAATACTCAAGCCTCGTGCTACTTTACTTTTGCAGATAAGGGCAAGGCACCCATGTGACAACGACGGCGGCATCGTACACCTCGGGACCGTGGCACATGCATAGGGTAGTTGTTTGTTTATTCCATTTCGTAGTCTAGTCTGAATTTAGTTTGCATCATTAGTATAGGTTAGTATAGGTTGAAATATATTTGCATAATAAACCATAGGTAGAATAAAACATTCATTTTGGTTTTGTTACTTTTCATTTATTTCAATAATGTTCTTTTCTTTTTCCTTGTAATCGTCTTCTCTATCACGAGGTAATAAAAGGCGAGAGTAAGTCGCATTTATGAATAGAGCCCATTTAATGTATACTCCGCATTTTAAGGTATAGTAATGACCACAGATTAAATAGGTAAAATATTAGGGTCGTTACAATAAACCTAGTTGAGCAACATCCAACGAAACCCTAAGAGAGATTGTAAAGAAGAAAATTTCTAATAGAAACGAAGTGATGAATGAAGGAAACCTGGAGCAAGATTCGACCAAATGAGTTTCTGATACAAAACTTTAATATCAGCAACAAAAGACTAGTAGCCATGAAAAGGGAAGGAGCCTACTGAATTTCTCATGGCTTTCAATAATGGTTGGCGTTTGGTGCTTTCGGTACTTTTGCACTTCCGGGCCAATACCCACAAATCTATTGTAGAAGGCTATAACAATAAGAAAAGATATTGGGTCAATAAGATAAGATGAAACTGAAATGAGAAAGAATAGTGGAGATTTGAGATAGATACAATCAAGGGGCCTTCTTGAGAATAACAAAAAGAAAAGAGAGGAGTGGGAGCGAGAGTGTGAGAGAATTTATACAATGAGGATGACTCTTTCGGATTTGGCACTTAACGATCCCAATATTTCCTGCCATATAGTCATGTTACTTATTCTTGGGGTTGTAAGAGTGAAGATTTTTCTCATGGATCAACACGAATCATTCCAACATATTTTGTACTAACTTACATGCATTTTAAGAAAATTTTGAAGAGATAGAATTTTTACAAACTAAACACACTATACATTGGAATGGATAGTAACTTTTAATTTTTTTAAAACTTTTCTTAACATCCTATCTTTAAGATTATTTTCATCCGGACATAGTCTCGATTCATTCATTTACTCCTTTACTCGGATGTCAGAATCTTTAATAGTTGTAATTTATATAACAATACATACTACTCTAGTCGAGGTAGTTAAGGTCATTCCATGAAGTTACGTACCATAATTGGCTACTTTCCAATGAAGATATAAAACTTATTGAGTCACCATATTTGTCAAATAAAATATTTATATAAATACAGACTCTACAATGGCAAATGAGCAAACCAACTCTACATTCAAACACATAAATTTAGTATATTACAACACTGATATTTTAGGAGATGGCAAACTTCTCTTGCTCCCTCTTTGTTCTTGTCCTGGTTCTCTCAGGTACGTATGGTTGTTTAGATGCCTTTATGTTTTGTGTTGTAAGCCTGGATGGGTATTAAAGTATGTATAACTTTGAAATTTTACGCAGCTGGTTGGATGGTGCCTCTAGCAACCCAGGCAAAACAATGTGATGTGAAGATGTTCGAATATGCATGTGACGCCACTGGATGTCACCAAAAGTGCCTAGAGGTTTACCCAAATTCAACATCTCAATGTGTTGAAACTCCGAAATTTCCCACCAACTTTGCTTGCCATTGTTTCTTCCCTTGTGAAGAAAATTGAGTTTTGATGTGATGCCCTTCTTTTCCTTGTACTAATCCACGTATTCTAATGCCCTAATTCCCCACATTTCCTAAATAAAATGGTCAGGTGACTTTGCTGCTATTCAATTTGTCATTATGGTTGCAAGTGAAAATGGTGGATAAAATAAAGTGAAAACCAACTACCCTAACATTGGCTCTATGGTCTTCATGCGTCGCCATTGTCACTTATATAAGGATGTCTTGCTTTTACGTGAAACGTAAAAATAGCACATGACTTACTTTAAGAAATATTTAGTAAGATACTCCGTCGTGAAATACAGATATATGCAACATATTTATTATTTAAAAAAGTTATTATATTTACTTCGATAGATATTTTAAATTATTAAATAACTTTTTTTTTTTTTTGGTTCAACGCATTCACTTAGTCATCCATATAGTAAATATATAAATATATATATATTCTTAATAATGGAGATTTGACCCTATGGTAATATATATTTAGGTGGAAAACAAGTCGATGGTTCTTCAACTATTATATCTATAGAACATAATAAGAGGGGCTCTAATGGGACCATCCTTACCTACCTATTTTGCCATTAAATTTGTATTAAATTTCTTTTTTGTCCTTCATTATTTGTTGATTTGACATAATTCTTTTGAGCGGTGGTGTAATTTGAAAGAAGTCATATAATGGAGTTGGTTATTCCAAATTTTGCATTTAATGACCCCAACATATGTTGCGATATAGTCACATTAGTTGGAGAGGGGAACTAAGCATTCCTTATAAGCGTGTGAAAACTTCTCTCTAGTAGACACATTTTAAAACTGTGAGGTTGACTACGATACATAACGGGCCAAGTGGACAATAACTTCTAGGTGTGGGCTTGGGCTATTACGAATGGTATCAGACCTAGACACCGAACGGTGTGTCAGCCAAGATGTGGAAAATCTTAAGGGGAAGTTCAAAGCACAAAATATCTATTTGTTATTTTGTGATTGGAATATTAGCTTTGAAAAGAAAAAAAATATTTAAGATTGAATTAAGAAATATTTATTCTCTTTTTCTAAATGTGTTGATTGAGAAGATTAATATTTCATGGAATATGATCATATGTGATGCGATTTTAATCTTGAGTGAGTTATGAACTCCTCCTTACGGGAAACTTGTATTTGATTTGCATGGGTGAGAATGACTTTCGCAACTGATTCAATATGTCTACCATTTTGTAAACTTGAACAATGAGAGCACGCCCTCTCATTGGTATGACTTAGTTTATAGTTAATGGTAAAAAAGTTGTTAATTAGAAATTCAGTAGTTCTTATAGTGAAAAATATATTTACAAGGGTAAAACAAACTTTTAATCTAACTATAGTTACAAACAATTCGTGAAGAATCGATAATCGACTTGATTGTAGTGATAACATACATGAACACAACTTGTTTTACAGGGTACAAGAGTTCAACTACAGGTACATAGCTTATTCCTCGGTTGTAAGTGTGAAGATTATTCCCATAGACCAACACGAGCTATTCTAACTTGTTTTATCCTAACTTACATGCATTCTAAGAAAATTTTGAAAAGATCACCCAACATAGAATTGTTACCAGCAAAACACACATACCATTGGAATGGACAGTAACTTTAAATCTTTTTAAGCTTTTCTTAACATCCTATCCTCAAGATTAGTTTTATCTGGACGTAGTCTTGATTCATTCATTTACTCCTTTACTCGGATGTCAGAATCTTTAATAGTTGTAATTTATACAATGATACATATTACTCTGGTCGAGGTAGTTAAGGTCATTCCATGAAAAGATTAATTAATTCCATAGGAGTTTGAAGCTACCATAGTTGGCCTGCTTTCAAATCAAGATATAAAAAGTTATTGAGTCACCATATTTGTCAAACAAAATATGTATATAAATACAGGCTCTACAATGGCAAATGAGCAAACTAAGTATACATTCAAACACATAAAATTTAGTATATTACAACACTGATATTTTAGGAGATGGCAAACTTCTCTTGTTCCCTCTTTGTTCTTGTCCTGGTTCTCTCAGGTACGTATGGTTGTTTAGATGCCTTTATGTTTTGTGTTGTAAGCCTGGATGGGTGTTAAAGTATGTATAACTTTGAAATTCTTCGCAGCTGGTTGAATGTTGCCTCTAGCAACCCAGGCAAAACAATGTGATGTGAAGATGTTCGAATATGCATGCGACGCCATTGGATGTCACCAAAAGTGCCTAGAGGTTTACCCAAATTCAACATCTCAATGTGTTGAAACTCCGGAATTTCCCACCAACTTTGCTTGCCATTGTTTCTTCCCTTATGAAGAAAATTGAGTTTTGATGTGATGCCCTTCTTTTCCTTGTACTAATCCACTTATTCTAATGCCTTAATTCCTCCCATTTCCTAAATAAAATAGTCATGTGACTTTGCTGTTATTCAATTTGTCATTATGGTTTTAAAGGATCCAAAAGAAGGATTATGAGACTCAAGGATTGTTCAAAATGTCTACAAAAGATGTTTGTTTCCAATGCCCTAAAGAATTTTAAGGCCTCAGGGTCTTTGGAAAAGGCTTAGAAAGGAGCATCCTTTGTTTTTTATTCCTTATAGGTAAATAAAAATGATCCATAGAGTGAATAGTTTATATTTAAAAATGTGGAAAAAAATAAAATAATTTTTTTTAATAAAATATTTTAATAATTTATATTTTTAGAAAAAGTTTATATCTTTTTTAATAAAATAATTATAAAAAAATGGAAAATTACTAAATTAGCCTTGAACTTTGAATTAAATTTGAAAGATGAGAAAGTCCTCCCTACTTTAGAATCAACACCCTATACAAAATCTAATGAATCTAAAAATCCAACTATAGGCTCTCTCCCAAATTTAGATATGATCTCTAAAAGATTTACAACTCATTACATTCAACAGCTAACATTTGAAGATTAAGTCGACAACCCATAAATGTGGAAGCATTTCCGACAAGAACTCAAATTCAGAGTGGTTCTCAATGTTTCAAAGTTAGCTCATGCTCCCTCTACAAATTATGAAGTTTTGGGGAATCATTTGGAGCAAGAAACAAGAGTTGGCCAGCCTCCAATCACAAGTCATAGGAGTTTAGATTTTGGGTCTCTTCCTCTTGAATTTCTTCCAACTTCGAGAACTATATTGGATTATTTCCCTTCAAACTTATTCCTACATCTTCTAAATAAGACTACCCATAACTTTGTGAAAGAAACAAGTGTTGAAAATGTAACGATCCAAAATTTTCTACTTAATTTAAGGTCGCTATTGTATACGTACCATAAACATTGAATGCGGAAGACTTCATTTAAATTCCATAAAACATAACCTTTAGCTTAAAACACAGCCATGGACTTACGTGTTTCGAAAACATCTTTAAAACAACACAACAAAAGACCCGAAATAAAATAAATAAGCGTTTAAGTTTAAAACATCTTATTCTATCCTAAGTCTAAGAAAATAAATACCACTATCCTATGCATGTGCCATGATCTCGAGTTGTGGTGCCGTCGTCAGCCGTACAGGAATGCCTTGCCTTAACCTGAAAAATGTAGTAGCACATGGCTTGAGTATTTAAAGAAATACTCAGTAAGTGACCCCACAATTGGAGTTAAATGCAACAATCACATGCAATGAAATGATGGGACCTATCTTTCGTTTCGTTTTCCCTACGATGCTGTCCTAACGGGTAATCGTGGACGTGTACCATATACTCTACACACAGCCCATACGTGCAAGTATGGGCTCACCAGCTAGTTCGCACACCGCTGGGCCACTGTCCTTAGCCGGTGGGCATACCCTGGGAGCCCCTTATGCCGGGACTCGTTAAAACTAGAACCATCACGGCAGCGCTATGCAAAGCATAACGATCGTTGTCCTGCCATTGGATGTACGCATCCGTACCCTCGTGATGGGATAGGGGTATCCCCCCAAATGCATGAGCACACAATATGCATGAGGTCCTACTAGTCCTACAGTTATCATTAATGAACATAACCCCTGTCACGTTTTCATGCTTACATGTCATTCTCATTGTCATTTCTTTACATATCATACATATTCCTAGCGGGGTTATGTTTCATGCAATTTACCGTATTTCATGTCATACAATTCATGCAGTTACATTCAAATATTCATACAAACAAGCCATAATCGTTCAAGGACCACATCGTTACATGCATTACACATCACATCAGACTAAAAGCATACATTCACGTTCACCTAACTACCTACTTAAGCACAATAACCTAGTATACAATGCATCATATCATAAACAAGTCATAACGTAAACACTTCATAGTCATATCGTTCTCTAACTTACCATAGTCTTAACGTTCTTATACCTATCACAGACATATCATTACGTAACGTACCTTAGTCATATCATCACCAGAACGTATCCTAACGCCATCGTTCTATCAATCTATCACAAACCTATCCCTTTCTACACATAACCTAACTGTATTCTTTCATCAATCTCTCCTATCCATAGCACTCCGGTATGTAACCTAACCTTAACGTTTCATGAACGTATCTTACTCCTATCGTTACATTTTGTTTTGTGCATCCTTCTCGTATCCTATCTCAAACATCTCCTTGAGCACATCGTACCATAATTATTATCGTACAATCCACATATTATAACATAACATAACATATAGGAAGCATATCGATCCACAGACAATTCACACATATAAATATATATGACACGTGCAAAACCACAGGACACGTGTCAACATCAAATATAACCATGCCGATAGTAAGGTTACTTACCTGGCTAGCTTAAGTCGTTGTCATGAATATATCTTTAATGAGAGTTCGATTCCGTCCTTTCAAATCCGGGTCAACCTATATGAGCCCATGACATTAGTTTCGGGTTTGAATTCTACAATATTATTTCTCTAATTTACATTGGTCCATTGTTAGAAGTCTTTAAATGTTATATATCTATAATTATATATTTATTAAAAATCTCATTTTTCATTGTTACTATTGTATAAAAAGTAGATACTCGTAAGTTATTCTGAGCTTTACTATTCTCTATATTTACCGTTTCCCTCCATATTTAGTTTCTGGTTTTTAATTCCCTAATCTCTTTTTTTTATCTGTTGCCTTCTAATTCTAGATCTCTATTTCCAAATTTTTTTTTATCGGTTGCCTTCTAATTCTGGATCTCTATTTCCAAATCTTTGCCTTTTAATTCTGTTATCATGTATTCCAAATTTACAATGGATCTCTATTTCGAAATCTTCCTGTTTCCTATTTCCTTATCGCATTGTTTCCTATTTCCTTATCGCATTGTTTCCTATTCATAAGTTTTATTGGCCATTCTATCTTTAATCTATTCATTTGGCTGGCTGCCTAATAAAAATTTAATATAATATTACTAATCTGACCTGATTTACTAGAATCGTATAAATAATTGATTTACTAAAATCGTATAAATAATTGACATTTAGTTTCTAACTCAAACCTAGATCAGTGTAATAATTCAATGAAGATCTAATTATAATTGGTTGTGATTTCTAAAAAAAATAGGATTAAAAGAAAAGGAAGATTTAATATATATATATTGATCAGATCTATCTTCACATTCCGGTGAATGGGTAAAGGTCATTCTTTTTTTTTTCTCTCAAGTAAATTTGACTATTATTGATTTTCTGTTTCTTTTTGCTATAAATGTTAGGCGTAAGGATGGGTTGAGGAGAGATAATTGTGGGAAGGGATGAGAGGTTGGTGGGAAGAAGTGGGGAAATATTGTTTTTTTTTTCTTCTTCATTTATTTATTTATTAATTATTATTATTTTAACTATTTTTATTTGTTTATTTATTTATTTATTTTTTGGGCTATTACAGAAAATTTCTAAATCCCACTTCCCCACACAAAGTTGCCATTAAAAAGCTCAAGAAAAACCATGAAGTTTCAATCTAAGAGTTACCCGAGTTTGTCATATCTAACCTATCCCATTTAATTCTTGCACTTTCAAGGAGGATTTCTTGTGAAGACCACTGTAACGACCCGAAATTTTCTGCTCAATTTAAGGTCGCTACTGTATACGTACCATAAATATTGAATACGGAAGACTTCATTTAAATTCCATAAAACATAACCTTTATCTTAAAACACAACCATGGACTTACGTGTTTCGAAAACATCTTTAAAACAATACAACAAAAGACCCGAAATAAAATAAATAAGCGTTTAAGTTTAAAGCATCCTATTCTAGCCTAAGTCTAAGAAAATAAATACCACTATCCTATGCATGTGCCATGGTCTCAAGTTGCGATGCCGTCATCAGCCATACAGAAATGCCTTGCCTTAACCTGAAAAAGTAGTAGCAATACTCAATAAGTGACCCCACTATTGGGGTTAAATGCAACAATCACATGCAAATAAGATGATGAGACCTATCTTTCAATCTGTCTTCCTACGGTGCTGTTCTAACTGGTAAATTTGGACGCGTACCATATACTCTACACACAGCCCATACGTGCGAGTACGGGCTCACCAGCCAGTTCGCACACTGCTGGTCCACTTTCCTTGTCGGGCGAGCATACTTTGGGAGCTCCTTAGGTCGGACACCTGTTAGAACTAGTAACCGTCACAGCAGCGCTATGCAAAACATAATGATCGTTGTCCTGCCATTGGATGTACGCGTCCGTACCCTTGTTTTGGAATAGGGGTATCCTTCAAATGCATGAGCACACATAATGTATGAGGTCCCCAATATTTCTACTTTTATCATTAATGAATATAACCCCGCTATCATCTTTCATGCTTAACATGTCATTTCTCATTTTTAGTCTACGTATCATACATAATCCTAACGGGGTTACATTTCATTTCATTTATCATGATATCATGTCATTCATAACATGTTGTATACATACAATTTAGAAAACATAACATAATGCTCCATGCTTTTAACATGTCATTTCATAACGTGGAATTCATACATCAATTACCTCAATGGTCACACAAAACAATCTAAACATGACATATAACATCACAATATATCGTATCACAAACATTGAGTATCGTAAACACTTCGTGGTCATATTGTTCCCTAACTTATCATAGCCTTAACGTTCTTATACCTATCACAGTCATATCGTTATATGAACGTACCTTAGTCATATCATCACAGGAACGTATCCTAACGCTATCATTCTATCAATCTATCACAAACCTATTCCTTTCTACCCATATCCTAACCATATTCTTTCAACAATCTCTTCTATCCATAGCACTCTGGTACGTAACCTAACCTTAACGTTTTATGAATAAATCTTACTACTATCATTACATTTTGTTTTATGCATCCTTCTCGTATCCTATCTCAAACATATCCTTGAACACATCGTACCACAATTATTATCATACAATTCACATATTATAATATAACATAAACATAATATAAGCATACCGATTCACAGATAATTCACACATATCAGTATATATGACACGTGCAGAACCACAGGCACGTGTGAACATCAAATATAACCATGTCGATTGTAAGGCTACTTACCTAGCTAGCTTAAGTCATTGTCACGAATATATCTTTAATGAAAGTTTGATTCCGTCCTTTGAAATCCGAGTCAACCTACGTGAGCCCATGACATCAGTTTCAAGTTTGAACTCTACAAAATTATTTCTCTATCACATTGATCCATTGTTAAAAGTCTTGAAATGTTATATATCTATAATCATATTTTTATTAAAAATCTTATTTTCCATGGTTACTGTTGTATAAAAAAAAGTAGATACAACTATTTCAAGTTATTCTGAGCTTTACGACTCTATGTATTTCCCTGGATTTATAGTATATTTACTTTTTCTCTATATTTAGTTTGTAGTTTTTAATTCTTTTTTTTTTTTTTTGTATCAGTTACCTTTTAATTCAATTCTATGCATTCCAAATTTCCAGTGGATCTCTGTTTCCAAACCTTTCCTTATCTCAGTGTTCTTGTTCACAAATTTTATTGGTCATTTTATTTTTAATCTATTAATTTGGTTACTGATATACATTTAATCTAATATTATTAATCTGATGTGATTTACTAGCATTTGTATAAATGATTGACATTTAGTTTCTAACTCAAAGCTAAACCATTGTAATAATTCAATGAAGATCTAACTATAATTGGTGGTCATTTCTAAAAACTAGGTAAATCTCCTGTGAATCTCAACTAGGTAAAGGTCATTCTCATTCTTTTTTCCCTTAAGTAAATCTCACCATTATTGTTTTTCTATTTCTTTTTTTGCAGTACCTATTACTTTCTGGTGTAAGGACAAAATGAAGAGAGGCAATAAGGACGGAATGAAGAGAGATAATTGTGGGGAGGGATGAGAGGTTAGTGGAGAGAAGTGGGGAAAGGTTGTTTTAGTACTGAAATTGGATGGGTACTATGATCATTGGGTAGTGCTCATGGAAAACTTTTTTAGTACTGGGTTTGATGGAGAATGGGATTCCCGCATCAATAGAACACATCGTTTTAACAGATACCCAGAAGAAGCACATTGAAGATCATAAATTGAAAGATTTGAAAGCAAAGAATTATCTATTTCAAGCATTAAATCGTTCGATCTTGAAGACAACCCTCAACAAGGATACAGGAAAAAAAACATGTGAGAATCTATGAAGTAGAAATATCAAGGTTCGACACGGGTAAAGCGTGCACATTTGCAATCTCTTCGGAAGGAGTTTGAAATGCTGCACATGAAGGTAGGAGAATCTGTGAATGACTATTTTGCTCTGACCCTTAGCATAGCCAACAAGATGAAACTAAATGGTGAGAACAAAGAAGATGTTGAAGTAGTTGGAAAGGTTCTGAGATCTATGACCCCCAAGTTTGATTAGTGTAACGACCCAAAAAAAGAAAAAAAGAAAAAAATAATAATAATTATAAAAAAAATAAAAAAATAAAGTATGGACCCTCTCTCCACCTTCCCCAAATATCTCCCCAACACCTCCAACTGCAAAGGGATCTGCAAAAGAAAGAATAGAAAAAAAAAATGGCTACCTGGAAGGAATGGCTTCACTCCAAGAAGATCTGATAGGAAGGGAAGAGATAGAAAATTTATGGGTAAGTTAGATCTCTTCCTTTATTTTTGCAGGAGATAGAAAGATTGTTTTAGATCTCTCTTTTTTCAATTATTTAGATTTCTGGATCTCTACTCGGAAATCAAAATTGATTGAAAATGGTTTTGTCAATTGCATGAATCATCATTTTTAGGAAAGAGAAGAAAATCATAATTGATTGATGCATAGTCAGTTTTATGAAGGAAATTAGAATGGATTGTAAATGAATTTGATAGTCATTTGGGAAAGAGAAAGAAAAAAGAATAGATTGAAAATGGCTTTCGGTTAATTGGATAGTCATATTAGGAAAGGGAGGAGAACAGAATGGATTGAAATTGTTTTATAATTGCATAATCATTTGTAGGAAGAAAAAAAAAATAAAGAGGGAAGAGAACAAAGAGGTACCAGAAAGAAAATGGAAAATGTGAAAAATTATTATTGTTCGTATCCAGATAATATAATATTATAACAAACCATAATTGGATTGATGATTCAAAGCAGCATGAAATAATATAGACATATTTTCAATTTGAGTTTTAGAAAATTTAGAAACAATGAAAACTTGGAATTCGATTTTTACTGAGACCGTTTTAGAGCCGTATTTCACATTGTTAGTTAGATTATTAATTAAAATGTGAAATACTAACAAAAGGTGACGAACGGTGGGATATGAAGCGAACTCCAGCAACCTTTAGAGCAACTCTCGAGGAACGGGAGCTTACGTTAATTAAATTAGGGAGTACTTCGGCTAAGGCCAACCAGGTAAGTGGCCTTCCTATAGGATAGGCTAAAAATTGTATGAGTTACGATGTTGTATGAACTATGTCGTATGATGCGGTATATGAGTTATGATGATGTATGACTTATGATGATGTGTGGGTTATGATATCTGATGATGTGCTCAGTATTTATATATTTTGATAAATGTCGTACTTGATATGTTTGATGCACTTTGTGGCAATATGATGAGTATGATGATTGCGTGACGTTTACCTTATATGATGATGAGTGCCATATTGCATCATGTCGTTAGATCGACATAGGACACAACCCTAAGAGCGTGAAAATGATATTAATATAAATATCCACGAGTATGTGTTACCTAGAGTAACAAAGAGATGAGACTAGAGGGTTGTGTCAGAAGAGACATTATGATGGATTTAGAGGGACCTCATGCATATTGTATGTTCATAAGCATAGGGCTACTTCCCCTAGAGATGATGAGTGCGGACGCGCACCGTATGATGAGTGCGTATGCGCACAGGTGCGAAAGCACACAGATGAGGGTGTTCATGAGGTGCATGACACTATGGGGTTCCGCTGACCTCTGGACGTCGCTACAGATTAGCTTGACCAGAGGGTCCAGGGGGTGTGCGAGCGCCCTGGGGATTCACACTCGCACGTGTGAGTCGTGTGTAGGGAAGTACTACAATCCAATTTGTCCCAGACTGGAGGCCACCCCTAAGATGATTAAAGATAGGTCCCTAAATCATGATTGCATGTGTTTGCATTTGCATGGCCCCCTATAGTGGGGTCACTTACTGAGTATTCTTTGAAATACTCAGGCCGTGTGCCACATCATTTTTCAGGTAAAGGCGAGGCACACTTGTACGGAGGACGGCGGCATCGCGAGCAGAGACTGTGGCACGTGCATAGGGTAGACTCATATTTAAATTTCTAGTCTTAAGTTAGAATAGGTTGTTTTGCATTTCATTGTTTTAAATTATTTTGTATTTGTTTTTGTTTCTCTAAATTTCAGTATTTCATATTTAAACACGTAAGACCATGACAATGTTTTTCAGAGGAGAAGTTGTTTTAAACGTTTTCTTGAAAATTTTCATTATCAATTATGTTCATGTAAGAGTTATATTTCCGCATTATAGATGAGCATGAGACATTAGTAGCGACTCTGAGTATGTGGAAATTTAGGGTCGTTACAATTATATTGTGTGTTCCATTGAGGAGTCCAAGGATACAACCATCTTAACCATTAATGAGTTGCAAAGCAGCCTGCTTGTACATGAACAACGCATGAGTTCTCATGTTGAAGAAGACCACGCTTTGAATATCACTCATGGTGCACAATCTAGAGGAAGGGGTCATGGTCGTGGAAGTTTTAGAGGCAGAGGAAGGGGACGAGGTAGACAAACCTTCAACAGGGCCACAGTGGAGTGCTATAATTGTCACAAGCTAGGACATTTTCAATGGGAATTCCAAAGCAAGGAGAAAAAGGCAAACTATGCAGAGACTCAAGAAGATATGTTGTTGACGGCTTACGTGAATATGAATAAGGCCAATAGAGAAGATATGTGGTTCCTTGACTCAGGATGTAGCAATCATATGTGTTGGAAGAAGAAATATTTTTTTAGATTTTGATGGAAGTTTTAGAGATTGCTTGAAGTTGGGCAACAACTCAAGCATGGTTGTAACAGGAAAGAGTAATGTACGGCTGCAAGTTAATGGAATCATACCTATGTACTAGAGCTGAAGAACAATTTGTTGAGTATTGGGAAATTGCAATCAAAAGGGCTTACCATTTTGTTTCAAAATGGAACGTGCGAGGTGTTTCATCCTGAGAGGCTTAATCATGCTATATCTCGGCCTGTAGCATACACTTGTTTCAATACAATCACAAAATATATTTAACAACTTTAACACTGTAGATATGGAAGACTCATACACTTGTTTCAATACAATCACAAAATATATTTAACAACTTTAACACTGTAGATATGGAAGACTCTTGAGCAAAAGAAGATGGTGGATGGTTTACCATAGCTCAATTCTCCTCTCCTAGTAATGGAAGACTCTTGAGCAAAAGAAGATGGTGGATGGTTTACCATAGCTCAATTCTCCTCTCCTAGTAATAATTGTGTGATGGGTAAACCATCAAAGAAGTTCAAATTCTGCCCTTTCTCACTTTATGGTTCTTAATCATCTTGCTTTCAACAATTTTTTTTTTTTAGAATCTATGGTAGTCAAAGACATAAAATTAATCCTAATTAATTTTTTGAAATGGAAACTTTATTTTATTTGAGAAATTTTATTGGATTGGAAATTACAATATATGTTGGAATTCGATTAGCTAAAAATGGTTTTTATATATAATTTTTTCTTTTAACTAATTTCTCTAAGGTTATTATTATTATTATTTTATAATAAAAGTAAAGTGAATATAACTCAATAGTAATTAAAATGTTAAATTAGGTGGGAGGTTCTGTTTCATCCACTGATCTATGTTTTAATTTACGTTTATTTTTTTAAAAAGAAAAAAAATACAAAAATCCATAACTCAATTAGTCATAAATATTTCTAAAAAATTCTCCTTATATAAACCCAATCTAACTCGATCATAAAATTTTTGGGTTAAATTAGTTCATTTATTTACTCACAATTTAAGTAGAATATTAACCTTATTTATTTATTTTCAAATATTTAATTAAGCCACTAAAAAAAGTGGTGGAAGAATAAATAAAATTAAATTAAATTAAATAAAGCAATAAATATATGTCAAATAAAAATGTATCTTTTAAAATTAACGGTAGATTAAGTTCCATTAATTCTAAAAAAAATTCATAAACTAGCTAAATCTAGAAAATTTTCATTTATTTGAACCTAATCCAAACAAAAATCTCTTAATTACACATGGAAAGCCCGAACAAATTCATTTCGGTTGAACTTGCAAGCCTGATGCATGACAAAATTAGTTCATAATTCATCGTTTTCCCATCAAATTCCATAATATGTTTTCCATCTCTATATAAATCCTTCCCTTATTTTCAATCTTCATCTCATCTCTCATCGGAATTATGTGGACCCAAACCCTTCCAATCATGGCCGCTTTCATGGCCACTTTCATGTTCCTCCTCGCCCTAACCAACGCTCAAAACGCCCTCGGTGACTATCTCGCGCTTCACAACCGCGCTCGAGCCTAGGTCGGCATCGGCCCCATGCAATGGAGCAATACCGTGGCCGCGTACGCTCAAGCCTATGCGGAAAAAAGAAAGGGTGACTGCGCCATGATTCACTCAGCCGGGCCGTACGGGGAAAACATAGCCGTTGGGTACTATCCTGAGTTCACCGGGGCGGATGCGGTGAAGCTGTGGGCGAACAAGAAGCCGTTGTATGATCATGCGTCGAATAAATGCGTGGGTGGTGAATGTGGGCACTACACTCAGATGGTGTGGCGAAGCTCGGTCCGACTTGGATGTGCTAGAGTGCCCTGTAAGGCTAATTCTCAGTTTGTTGTTTGTAATTACAATCCTCCTGGCAACTATATTGGGGAAAAGTCTTATGATTCTTTGGTGGCTTGAAGAGATTTGGTTTTAAAAATTTTATGAATGGTAATAAAGTTTACGAGAGAATCATGAATTTATGAATTGAAATAAAGCTATGGTATTGTCTATAATAGTATTATATTGTCTTGTTTGAGTTAACTCTAGTGACTTTGTTTTAACCTCCTTGAGTTAACTCTTGTGACTTTGTTTTGACCTCCTCGCTTATAAACCCATGATCATAGAGTCTCCCCTCTAATTATGTACATCATAGAGCCACCCCTGAAGCCCGTTGATTTCTAAAACAACCTTCCCTTAATCGAGGCTCGACTACTTTCTTTGGAGCCTTTGAACAAAATACACCCTTTGTTCGACACTTTTGACTACAATTTTGAGGCTAACAATTTCTTTGTTCGACATAGCTAAGTTAAGTTCATGGACTAATAACCATGTTAAGAATCACGAATCTCTACAATGGTATATGATATTTGTCCACTTTCAACATGAGATTTTCTCATAGGTTTGCTTCGGGCTCCTAGAGATGTATTCTTTACTTATAAATCTACGATCATTTCCAAACAATCTTCAATACTGAGAACACCAGCCACCAGCCACCAGCCAATTCCTGTTCTAAGTCACTCAAAAGAAATGCCCTCGGCAGAGATGTGAAAAACCAGTCCACGGTGTTTTTGAACTCCAAATCGAGAGATGCACGGCGGCATTTAACTCCGCTGCACTATGAGACCCACACCGGAGAAAAAGGCCCACTGTCGTAACCTAAACTTTTAAAAAAACATACATATTCGTAAACTTTGAAAAGAGTAGGATAAGAAAATGTTTAACAATTTGTTATTTTAAAAGTGTCTAATAAGTCTCCAAATTTTAAAAAATTAACAATTTTTAATATAAAAATTTATCCTATTCAACTACTATTTTAAAAATGATGAATTTATGGGCTAGAATGGAAAGTTTAATGGATCACGTCAGACTAATCGTAGTGCAACCAAGTGAGTCAATTGGGTTAGCCACTAGCCGACTCTACCACACTCTACCACTAAACTTAGCCATGCCCTAAACTTAGCCATGTCAATAGAATACTCAAATGTCGAACAAAGGACTCCAAAAGAAAAAGGAAAAGAAAAGGAGTCGAGGGGAGGTGTTGGATGAAAGTCCCACTCGGCGAATTTAGGGAATGATCATGGGTCCATTAGGGTGAACTCAAAGTGGACAATATCTTCGTAATGGTATGATATTATGTGCTTTCTTACCAATACTGCAAAAATAAATGGAGAATTACCAAGTTTTAGGAACTATCCATCTCTACACTGATATGATACTGTCTAGTTTGAGATTAAGTACTTTCTGCTTTTTGTCCCATGAAATTATTCCTTACTTATAAATTCATGATCATTTCTTAAAGACTCTCTCTTAAAAATTTTACACACGGAGAATAGCTCCCAGAATAGCTATCAAATGTTGTTTGAAGTCAACGGGAATAAATGCCCACGACCGAGATGCGAAAAACCAGTCACGATGTTTCGGCCTCCAAATCGGGAGACCCACGACGGCGATTGGCTCTGCTGCACATAACTCAATAGTAATAAGATAACTTGATGGTGTTAATATAACACATGCGGAAGCAATTTGAATCTTAGGCACTTTTAGAACATCAATTATAATAAATAACTAGCATGTTCATAAGTATTAAAACTTAATGAGTTTAAATACTAACCTTTTGTAGTTCAAACTCCTTTTTCCTCACGAACCGGTTTCGAACCACCACTAGTGTCTTCTCCACTATCCTCCGGCCTTAGAACGGGATTGTGGAATCTGGTGAGTGACTAAACTTGGGAGGGATTTTGTATATGTGAAGAGAGTGTTTGTGAGAGGTTTTTCTCAAGGTTTTTCACCAAGAAGAAGAAGACGTTCCATGTACCATGATCACTCTATTTAAAGAGTCATGTTTGCATGTTTATGCAAATTTGAGATCACCAAATTTTGACACTTAAAATTCCACTCAAATGTTTGGGATTATGTGACAAGCAAGCATGTTTGAGTTAACCAAATTTTGACACTTAAAATTCCACTCAAACTTGTGGGGTTTATTCGGCAAGCATGCAAGTTTGGTTAAACCAAATTTTGACACCTCAAAATTTCACTAGAATGGATTTTTCCATTAAATGAAGTCAACATTTTGACTTTCTTCATTTTAATTCAACAATTAATTCGAATAATGAATTTCAAATTAAGGTAACATTAAATGATTAATTAAACTATTTAATTAATATTTAATATTAATTCATTTGCCAATCCCAATAAATCATGACACATAATTGATTAAGATATTTAAATTTTATTTAATATTAAGTCGTCAATAAAACAAAAATGCGGTTAAATATATCGTATATATGTAACGCGTATTCCCTAATTTAAATTCAAACACTTCGAACTCACTCGTCACACTGTTTTATGGTTTAGTCCGATATGAGCTAGCAGAGGGACCTAATGGACCTATAGATCATGGGCTCCAACGATCCAAGATTAACTGGCTAAACTCATTAACCTAGTTAACCAACATTCGTTAACTACTAGGACATTCCACTATAGTCTAGTAGTTGCACTCCCCTCACTATAGATATATTTCTTTCCATTTGATATAACCATGATTAGTAAGTCGATCCTTCACAGGTTGTTCGTAACTAGAGCTTGGTCAATTTACCGTTTTACCCCTAAAGTTACTTCTTGTTCCTCATGTCTCACTGATCCTCTAATGAACAATTGGTTTGTGGTCCAACCAGTAAACCGAATCCCTCTCAGGCTAATGAGAAGGTGGGGCCCCTTGTTCAAGACCTAGAGTCAGTGCTTAAGGAAACTACCTCTCTTCTATCCCTAAAAGTGGGTAAGAGTGAGTTCCATCTTGCACCCCACGTCCCCAGCCATTCACCCAGTCTTACCCCTGAAATGGGAAGCCTATTGAATCGGCGAACTAGAGCCACTCTCACCCATGAAAATTTAAGGATAATTCTAAATAAACAGGAGTTCATGGTTAGTTCAGGATTAAAACCGAGTTACCTAGGTTATCGAATGAAAAGAAAATCAGTCTCAACAATAAACGACATTATAAAGTGAGAGTGGTTTTCTTTATGATCTGATCTTATGAAATACTCATTGCGTAGGACGCCCCCACTCACATGTCTCCACACGTACAATTTAGTGATCACATTGTTTATATCATATACAAAAGTGAGCCGCATCCATAGTGTCCCCAAAATAAGGTACTCAGCCTTATCCTTATACTATAGATCATTTTGATTATATACTTGAACTTGATCCACTCTTATGTCTCTACATATAGTTCAAGTAATCATACTATAGCCAGAGTGTTCTAAGTTTATTGGATTTAGATTAATGATCGTAAAGTTCACTTTATTCAATAACAATCTTTACTGAATAAACAACAATAATAACTTTATTGAAAATAGAATATGTTTTTGTTTACAAACTATGAGTTTTAGGACATAAAACCCAACAAACTCCCACTTGGACTAAAACTCTAGTGGGGTTTTATAACGTTGAGTAGAGAGAAATACAATAAACTAGGGCATCACATACTCATGCCTTTTCTCCCACTTGCCCTAGATTACATAAATCGTAGTCCTAGACTCACTAGGTGCCCTTCAAACATTTCAGCCGTGAGGGGCTTTGTAAATGGATCTGCAATGTTGTGCTCTGAAGCTATCTGTGTGACAATCACATCTCCTCGTTGCACAATCTCCCTTATGAGACGATATTTACGCTCAATATGTTTTCCTCGCTTATGGCTTCTTGGTTCTTTTGAATTTGCAACTGCTCCACTGTTATCACAATAAAGAGTGACGGGAAGATGCATATTTAGAACGACTTCCAAATCAGTTAAGAACTTCCGAAGCCATACAGATTCTTTCACTGCTTCACAAGCAGCAACATACTCAGCCTCCATGGTGGAATCAGCAATGCAACCTTGCTTTATGCTTCTCCATATTATTGCTCCTCCGTTAAGAATTTTAAGCAAATATTAACATTATTTACTTATTTTTGAACATGTAATTAACCAATTCAATTTTAATATATATTTTATAAAATTGGAGAAGAATAAATAAATAAAGTTATGAAACTAAATAAAACAATAAATATATACCTACAAGTAAAAATGTATCTTTTAAGATTAACCATAATCAGGTGGATTAAGTTTCATTAGTCCTAAAAAAAATTCATAAACTAGCTAAATCTAGAAAATTTTCACTTATTTGAACCTAATCAAAACAAAAATCTAGCCCGTAATTAAACATGGAAGCGAGAATGAATTTATTCTCTTTGAATTCCCAAGCATGGCATAATTAGTTCATAATTCATGGTTTTCTCCATCACATTCCATATTAAGTTTTCCATCTCTATATACATCATTCCCTCATTCTCAATCTTCATCTCATCTCTCATCGGAATTATGTGGACTCAAACCCTTCCGATCATGGTCGCTTTCATTGCCACTTTCAATTTCCTCCTCGCCCTAACCAACGCTCAAAACGCCCTCGGTGACTACCTCGCGCTTCACAACCGAGCTCGAGCCAGGTCAGCGTCGGCCCCATGCAATGGAGCAACACCGTGGCCGCGTACGCTCAAGCCTATGCGGAAAAAAGAAAGGGTGACTGCGCCATGATTCACTCAACCGGGCCGTACGGGGAAAACATAGTCGCGGGCTACTACCCTGAGTTCACTGGGGCGGATGCGGTGAAGCTGTGGGTGAACGAGAAGCCGCTGTATGATCATGCGTCGAATAAATGCGTGGGTGGTGAATGTGGGCACTACACTCAGATGGTGTGGCGGAGCTCGGTGCGGCTTGGATGTGCTAGAGTACCCTGCAAGGCTAATTCTCAGTTTGTTGTTTGCAATTATGATCCTCCAGGCAACTATATTGGGGAAAAGCCTTATGATTCTTGGGTGGTATGAAGAGATTTGATTTTAAAAATTTTATGAATTGTAATAAAGTTTGTGAGAGAGTCATGAATTTATTTATTGAAATAAAGCTACAATATTGTCTACAATAGTATTATATTGTCTAGAGCATAAACTCTTGTGACTTTATTTTGACTTCCTTACTTATAAACTCATCATCATAGAGTCTCGCCTCTCATTAAGTACACCACATAGAGCCACCTTTGAAGCCTATAGATTACCTATGATCATAGAGCCTCCCCTCGAACAAAATACACCATAGAGCCTCCCCTGAAGCCTTTGGATTTCTAAAAGAAACTCCCTTTAATCGAGACTCGACTTCTTTCTTCGGAGACCTTGAACAAAATACACAATTTGTTCGATACGTTTGACTACGATTTTTAGGCTTACAACTTTTTTGTTCAACATAGCTAAGTTAAGTTCATAGTTTGATACCATGTTACTAATCACGAATCTCTACAATGTTATTTGATATTTGTCCACTTTGAACATAACATCATGGGTTTGCTTCAAGCGCCCACAAGAAGTCATGTTAATGAAAATGTATTCTTTAGTTATAAATCTATGATCATTTTCGAACCGTCTTCAACACTGAGAGCATCAGCCACCAGCCAATTGCTGTACCAAGTCACCCGGAAGAAATGCCCTCGGCGGAGATGCAAAAAACCAGTCACGTTGTTTTCGGCCTCCAAATCGGGAGACCCACGACGACGACGATTAACTCCGCTGCAGTATGATACCCACATCGGAGACGAAGACCCACTACTGCAACCTACCGGCGTTTACCGGCTCTGAATATGGAGACCAACGGGGCCGGAGTAGCTGCACCCTTGAATGATTTAGCGAAATAGAATGTTGTTTTTAAGTGGGGGATATGCAAGAGAATGCATTCAATGAGCTTAGGAAGAAATTAACTAGTGCACCATTACTTGTCTTGCAAAACTTTGATAAAACTTTTGAAATTGAGTGTGATGCAAGTGGTTTGGGCATAGATGCTATTTTGATGCAAGATGGAAAACCTTTAATATATTTAAGTGAAAAACTAAATAGGACAACATTGAACTATTCTACCTATGGTAAAGAATTGTTTGCTTTAGTCTGCACATTGCAAGTGTGACAATACTACTTATGGCTTAGAGAATTTATAATCCACTCTATTCATGAAAGTTTGAAGTATCTTAAATGTCATAGCAAACTAAATCATAGGCATGCAAAGTGGGTGAAGTTTATTGAAATATTGTCGTATGTTATCAAATATAAGCAAGGTAAAGATAATATGGTAGCTGATATATTATCTAGAAGGTATAATCTCTTTACTTCTCTTAGTCCAAAAATTCTTGTATTTGAGTATATTAAAGAATTATATAAAGATGATGCATCTTATCTTGTGAAAAGAGCTGGGGATGATTATTATATGTTTCATGAATTTTTATTTAAGAAAAGTAAGATTTGTATTACTAAATGCTCTATAAGAGATTTGCAGGTAAAAAGAAGCACGTGGTGACAACTTACTGGGACATTTTGAGATTAATAAAACTTATAAGATGTTGCATGAACACTTCTCTTGGCCGAAGATGAAGCACAATGTTCATAAGTTTTGTAGCCAATATTTTAAATGCAAAGAAGCTAAATCTAAATCACAACCAAATGGATTGTATACTCCTTTGAATGTATCTAATGAACTTTAGATTAATATATTTATAGATGTTTGGTGCACACTAACAATGGTAAGGATAGTATTTTTGTTGTGTCAGACACATTTAGTAAAATTGTTTATTTTACTGTATGCAACAAGACAGATGATGTAAAGCATGTTGCTAATTTATTCTTTAAGAAAGTAGTAAGATTACGTGGAATCTATAGAATAATTATTAGTGACAAGGAGGTTACCTTTTTAAGTCACTTTTATAAAGTATTGTGGGGTAAATTGGGTACCAAGTTGTTTTCAACTGCATATCATCAGATGGGAAAACATGGTTATAGAATATTAGAAACATTGTTTAGGGCTATTATTTCTAAGAATATTAAGTCTTGTAATGAACGTTTGCCATTTGAAGAGTTTACATATAATAAACCATTTACAGTACCACTAATTGTTTTCCTTTTGAAGTTGTTTATGGATTTAATTCCCTTACGCCTCTTGATTTGCTTCTTATTCATTCTAATATTTTTGCGAGTGAAGCAGCCACAAGTAAGACAGATTTGATCAAAATATTACACAAAGAGGTGGAGAGAAATGTGAAACAAAATTTCAAAGTTGCTTTAAGAATTAACACAGGACGAAAGGAAATCATTTTTCAACCCAGTGACTAGGTTTGGATACATTTTCACAAGGAGCGATTCCCATCTCAAAGGAAAACAAAGTTACATCTAAGAGGGGATGACATTTATTAAGTTCTTGAAATAATTAATAACAATGCCTATAAAATTGATCTTTTTGGAGAATTTCCAGTACATTCTACTTTCAATGTTGCTGACTAGAGTCCTTTTGATGTAGGTGATGATTTAACTTATTAGATGACGAATCCTTTTGAAGAGGGGAAAGATGATAAGGATCACGGTGTTCCAAACGTTCCAATTGGACCTATTACACGATCTAAGACCATGAAGATTCAACAAACATTCATTCTTCATTTACAAAATTGGATAGGCTCGGTTCAACCATTATTTCATGTGTTACAAGTTGATTCGATTTAGGAATGACCATTTGAAGCTTCGGAAGTGAATATTTGCACGGTTGAAGTAGCGGATGAAGTTGTTATAGGGGTGGAAAGTTAGTTGTCAAAGTGACTTATCATTCTTCATCGATAATGTGTTAGAAAATTTTATTTATTATTTTTAATTTCTTAATTTATTGCGGTTAGAAAAGGGTGGGAAGTTAGTTGTCAAAATCATTTAGACGGGTGTGAGTAAATTATGGTGACTAACTTCTTTACTCACGTTTGAATGGTGACTAACTTATTTACTCTACTTTTGTGAGGAGACTATAAATACCCAAAAATTATTATATAAAAAATAGATTTTGGTGAATGAAATTTAGTGCTCAAATTAAGACGGTATCCTTGAAAATTTGAGTATTATTTTTGTAATTTCTAAGTTACATGCAAGTCTTATGATTGCATCTAAGTTATTCAATCAAACCTTTCAAATTGAATTGTGAAGCGACCCAATTTAGAAAAAAGTTACAAATCTTGATGATAGATATTTAACTCAGATCTAATCTAATTTTAACCTTTATGTATGGTTGATTCTAATTTTGTATAAGGTTGGTTAATTTCTTTGATTCAAGGTTCTTGCTTTAACAAAACCTTGGATAGTTGGATTGAGAATTAGGGTTGCCTCATCACGTCTTCTCCCCACAGCTACATGTGTCACGGAAGCAGATGCCGAGTTCTTCGGCTCAGTCAATTCAATGCAGCTCGGCTCAGCTCGATGCAACTTTTCGACTCAAAACTCGACCATTCAGCTTGGTATAGACATTTTGATATCAATTACTCGATCATTCGGCTTAATACGGCCATATCTAAGACGATTAAGAACAGTATAAGGTCTGTTTTCTCAATATAAGTTAAATTGAGATAAAAAATTCGTATTACTATCGAAACGAAATGAATGTTCTAATAGGAAATAACTCTCGACGATATTTAGAACAACTTCGAGGGATGGAATACAAACATACTCGAGTTTAGGGAGAAAGTCGACTAAGGTCAACAAAGTAAGTGACCTTACTATCGATACGGTTAGGAATTAATGTTTGGATGATGACACGTGCCCCTAGTTTTGCATGTAACGACCCAAAATTTTCTACTTAATTTAAGGTCGCTACTGTATACATACCATACACATTGAATGCGGAAGACTTCATTTAAATTCCATAAAACATAACCTTTATCTTAAAACACAGTCATGGACTTACGTGTTTTCAAAACATCTTTAAAACGACACAACAAAAGACTCGAAATAAAATAAATAAACATTTAAGTTTAAAACATCCTATTCTATCCTAAGTCTAAGAAAATAAATGCCACTATCCTATGCATGTGCCATGATCTAAAGTTGCGATGCCGTCGTCAGCCGTACAGGAATGCCTTGCCTTAACCTGAAAAATGTAGTAGCACATGGCTTGAGTATTTAAAGAAATACTAAGTAAGTGACCCCACTATTGGGGTTAAATGCAATAATCACATGCAATGAAATGATGGGACCTATCTTTCGTTTCGTTTCGTTTCATTTCATTTCATTTCGTTACGTTTTGTTTCGTTTCGTTTTCCCTACGGTGTAATCCTAACAGGTAATCATGGACGTGTACCATATACTCTACACGCAGCCCATACGTTCGAGTAAGGGTTCACCAGCTAGTTCGCACATCGCTGGGCCACTGTCCCTAGCCGGTGGGCATGCTCTAGGGGCCCACCAGGACCCGTTAAAACTAAAACCATCACTGCAGCGCTATGCAGGGCATAACGATCGTTGTCCTGCCATTTGGATGTACGCGTCCGTACCCTCGTGATGGGATAGGGGTATCCCCCCAAATGCATGATCACACAATATGCATGAGGTCCCACTAGTCCTACAGTCATCATTTAATGAACATAACCTCGCGTCACGTTTTCATGCGTACGTGTCATTCTCATTCTCATTTCGTTACATATCATACATATTCCTAGCGGGGTTATGTATCATGCAATTTACCGTATTTCATGTCATACAATTCATTCAGTTGCATTTCAATACTCATACAACAAGCCAAAATCGTACAAGGGCCACACATCGTCACATGCATTCATATCACATCAACTAAGCAGCATAAATAACATAACATATAGGAAGCATATCGATTCACAGACAATTCACACATATCAATATATATGACACGTGCCGAACCACAGGGCACGTGTCAACATCAAATATAACCATGCCGATAGTAAGGTCACTTACCTGGCTAGCTTAAGTCGTTGTCACGTATATATCCTTACTGAAAGTTCGATTCCGTCCTTTGAAATCCAAGTCAACCTATGTGAGCCTATGACATCAGTTTCAAGTTTGAACTCTATACAATTATTTCTCTAATTTACCTTGTTAAAATTCTGATATTTACTGTTAGACAGAATTTAATGGAGTTTCATGTCCTCTTATATCTCCGGTTATATTTTTAAATTCGTTTTAGCAAATCTTCCCTCCTCCCTCTGTGTAATTATTTTCATTCCCAGTAAGTAGATTCTCAGTTATTCTCAGTTCTGTAAACATCTGTAAATAAGATATGACTCTAATTCTATGTAAATAAGATATTACTCTAATTCTATATTTAATTTTAAACAGATATTATTGACCAATTTTAATTTGGCTACTATATTACAGATCTATGGATCTGCTAGCTAAAATTTTATTGATTCTGACCTTATTTCCTCTCACTTCCATATGCTAACAAAAATCTAAAATTTTATTATTCTAACCTTATTTCCTCTAACTTCCCTATGCTATTAATTGAACATGTGATCTGATTATTACAGACGGTAAGATAGGGAAGAAGATTTGATCCTAAATTATTTTCTTATAACCATAACTAAATTAATTTCTTATAACCATAACTAGAAAGGAAAAGGAAATCTGAGATAGAATTTTACAGTAATAACTCACAAAAATCTCAATCTGTTTAAAGCCATTTTACTTCTTCTCAACATTGTTTTTTTTGTTTCTTTCTCTTTTTTGTGCAGGTTTTCTGTTTTTTTTCAGTTGGCGTAAGATGGGGAGAGGAGAGATAATTGTGGGAAGGGATGAGAGGTTAGTGGAGAGAGATGGGGAAAGATTTTTTTTTTCTTTCATTTTAATTTTAATTAATTAATTAATTTATTATTATTATTATTATTTTAACTTTTTATTTGTTTATTTTTTTATTTATTTTTGGGCTATTACATTATATCCCTCTAAAAGAAACTTTCGTCCCCGAAAGTGCTTTAATCTTGGAATAACTCGAGTCCCTATTCTAAGAGTTCTTTGTCAAGTCGACAAGTACCACTAAGTAAAAATTCTTAACAAGTATACCCTAATCCGTATGAGTCAAACATTTATTTGCATGCATAAAACTTTCATAAGCCTATCACTTTGTATTCATAAAATCTTTGATTCCTTATAAGGTTTTTGTCAGATAGTTAGGTATTTTAAATCTTAATTCATACTCAAAAGGGTCTTTTGGTCATTTACCCCCAAATCTTGGTTTAATTCTTCAACATATTTCAATGGCCATCTAACTTTGTGTAATCCCTTTACACCATATCATACGACCCCTCATCAAATTTCATATCATTTAGAGGTCACTTAGGTCATAAACTAGTGGGACGTAATCATAGGGGCATTTTAGTCATTTTACACCCACACTTGGTTTAGCCCATTATCATAACCTAGTGGTCACCAAATTTCGTACATAACCTTATCATGCCATATTGGGTCTTCTTCTAAAATTTCATGGACAACATAATTCATCTAAGTTTGTGGCTCAGGCACTTCATTGAAATAAATGTTGATATATACAATAAGGTTGAAAAACATACCTAGTTCCTCTTTTTTTTTTTTTTCCTATGATTCCATCTACTGGATCAATAGTTTTTCTAGTTTCTGATTTACATTGTTCTCCAAATCAGATTTTCTACACTTAGCTAAAGGATCACTAATTGACCAGTTTGTCCATACATTCTCAAAATCTCATTTTAAAATACGGGATCTCCGCCTACACAAGAAAATTATTGGTAAAACTCCAAAATGACACTTTCTTTTGATCTTAATTTTTCCTCTCCTTATCATTAAAGAAAGACAACGAAAAATTTCAGGGTAGAAACCTTCTCGATAATTTCTCTTAAGATTCGAACCCGTAGCTGATGATAGAACTAGAATAGATATTTTTTGTTTCCTACTCACACGCACTCATACCTTTGTTTCTCGATCAATCTCTAATTCTAATCTTCCTCCCCAATCAAATATTATGGTGCCGGTATAGACCGAAATTTCGTTATAGTCCAATTCTGACCAATAATAGATACCGGGGCTTTGCAATATTTGACTGACCACAATTCTGTATAGTCCATTTACTATAGGAGTTCCCCGGGAATTCACTAGAGGAATGTTTTCAATTAAAATTGTTCGTTCTCTATATTTTTAATAATTAAAAAGAAAGAAAGAATTGCTTTCCTTTCCTCATTATTGTTTGTGTCCACTTGATTTGGTTCATCACTAATGTCTCATCTTTGTAGATGAATTTCATATACAAATTTGCCTATTTTCCCATACAAAATCAAGAAATTTGTAATACTTTTCTCTTTTGGCAACTTACCCCAATTCTAGTAAATTTTTGGAGTCAAAATCATGACATGAACCTGATTAAGAACTCCACCCTATCCCAATGCAAATAGAATGCACTAGTAAATCACATGGACCTCGACTTCCTGTATTTGATTTGTGGTCAAGCTAGAGTTTGAGGATTTGGTAACTTTCATAGGAAACATTGTCAAATAGGCTTTTCTATTGGTATACCTTATCTACTACAAAACTACTGTTCCTATAACCATAATGGAAAGACATCACATCCCTTCAATACCTTTGTAATATCAAGAATGGGCTTAACAAAATTCTCTTCTAAAAATTGGTATTATATAAGCATGGTGAATATCCTCAGATACCATAAAACTTGGGATACTTGAAAATCAAACTTAAAATAACAGATTTGAAACTTTAGATTTGAAACTTTAACTATAGTAATACCTTTTAACCAAGTTGACATTGCTAGGAAAAATTGATTGGTAATTTTCTACAACAATTTGTTTATATTGAGCTTCCTGACTGCATTCGTATACCATAAGGAGAATTACCACAAAACTTCTAGTTGATTTAGAGACAATGTCCCACTCTAATCCTCGTGTATCCCCCACCTAAGTTCATCTTAAATCATGGTTTTTTAAATTGAAGGTATATTGACAATCTCATATCTCATACCGTAGTCCCTTTCCATATATCTCTAAAATTTTGACCATGATCCCTCGTCCAAACTGTGGCGAGATACTTTTAAATCACCTCACAACTTCCCTAATTGGTTGTATTATTATTATTATTATTATTTTAATTTTCAGCTTGTATTAAGGCAGGAAAGTTTTCTACATCTCAGTACTTCCAAAGCTCAGCTTCCATTAAAGGCACTTATGTCATTCACCCATCAATTTAAGTATACATGTTTTCAACTTTTATGGTCTTAACTCAAATTTTTTTATTTTTTTTATTATTTTTTTTTTACTGATACTTTTAATTTCATCTTTACATACTTCAAAGTTATAAAATTTCCTTTCAAACACTACCACTTTTAATATCTATAGTGTACTATAAGATATTGACATCTATCAAGCTTCTTAGGTCATTTTATTTCATCTGACACTACTTACTCTTCGGTATACATTGGTACATTCATTCCCATCTCTATGGTCATAAGACTGTGTAGTTTATCTATGTTCGAGATGTCTAACTAAAGCATATGACATTTCTTAGCAAAATCATATTCACGCATACAATAACATTTAGTAGCTTACTAAAACTATAGTTACTCATTCACAATAACAACCTCAGTAAATCAAAATATCATCAATACAACAATTTACATTCACATTGGATGCAAGGTAAAACATAACATATTCTACATTCTAATAAATATAGAATTAAGCCAACAATAATGTAGTAAATTACAATACAATCAATGGTGTAAAAGTCCAATTACGAGTTATATTTTATAATGACCAAGCAATAACAACATACACAATTAACGACATTTCATTTTTTTATCTTAAGCAAGACATACCTGACGGAGACGGGGCATCAACGGTGGGACCATGGAACATGCCAAGCCTACATCGTAGGCTAGTTTACAAGATCTATAACCTAGTGCTCTGATACCAACTGTAACGACCCAAAATTTTCTACTTAATTTAAGGTCGCTACTGTATACATACCATACACATTGAATGCGGAAGACTTCATTTAAATTCCATAAAACATAACCTTTATCTTAAAACACAGCCATGGACTTACGTGTTTTCAAAACATCTTTAAAACGACACAACAAAAGACTCGAAATAAAATAAATAAACGTTTAAGTTTAAAACATCCTATTCTATCCTAAGTTTAAGAAAATAAATGTCACTATCCTATGCATGTGCCATGATCTCGAGTTGCGATGCCGTCGTCAGCCGTACAGGAATGCCTTGCCTTAACTAGAAAAATGTAGTAGCACATGGCTTGAGTATTTAAAGAAATACTCAGTAAGTGACCCCACTATTGGGGTTAAATGCAACAATCACATGTAATGAAATGATGGGACCTATCTTTCGCTTCGTTTCGTTTCGTTTTTCCTACGGTGTAATCCTAACAGGTAATCGTGGACGTGTACCATATACTCTACACGCAGCCCATACGTGCGAGTATGGGTTCACCAGCTAGTTCGCACACCGCTGGGCCACTGTCCCTAGCCGGTGGGCATGCTCTGGGGGCCCATCGGGTCCCGTTAAAACTAAAACCGTCACTGCAGCGCTATGCAGGGCATAACGATCGTTGTCCTGCCATTTGGATGTACGCGTCCGTACCCTCGTGATGGGATAGGGGTATCCCCCAAATGCATGATCACACAATATGCATGAGGTCCCACTAGTCCTACAGTCATCATTTAATGAACATAATCCCGTGTCACGTTTTCATTCTTACGTGTCATTCTCATTCTCATTTCGTTACATATCATACATATTCCTAGGGAGGTTATGTATCATGCAATTTACCATATTTCATGTCATACAATTCATTCAGTTGCATTTCAATACTCATACAACAAGCCAAAATCGTACAAGGGCCACACATCGTCACATGCATTCATATCACATCAACTAAGCAGCATAAATAACATAACATATAGGAAGCATATCGATTCACAGACAATTCACACATATCAATATATATGACACGTGCCGAACCACAGGGCACGTGTCAACATCAAATATAACCATGCCGATAGTAAGGTCACTTACCTGGCTAGCTTAAGTCGTTGTCACGTATATATCCTTACTGAAAGTTCGATTCCGTCCTTTGAAATCCAAGTCAACCTATGTGAGCCTATGACATCAGTTTCAAGTTTGAACTCTATACAATTATTTCTCTAAATTACTTTGTTAAAATTCTGATATTTACTGTTAGACAGAATTTAATGGAGTTTCATGCCCTCTCATATCTACTGTTATATTTTTAAACCCAGTAAGTAGATTCTCAGTTCTGTAAACATCTGTAAATAAAATATTACTCTAATTCTATATTTATTTTTAAACAAATATTATTGGCCAATTTTAATTTGGCTACTATCTTACAGATTTATGGATCTGCCTCCTAAAATTTTATTGATTCTAACCTTATTTCCTCTAACTTCTAGATGCTAACAAAAATCTAATTAATTGAACATGTGATCTGATTATTACAGATGTAAGATAGGAAAGAAGATTTGATTCTAAATTAATTTCTTATAACCATAACTATAAAGAGAAAGGAAATCTGAGATAGAATTTTACCGTAATAACTAAAAAAAATCTCTAAATCTGCAATCAAAGCCATTTTACTTCTTCTCAAATTGTTGTTTTCTATTTCTTTCTCTTTTTTGTGCAGGTTTTCTGTTTCTTTCTTCTTTTTTTTCAGTTGACCTAAGATGGGTAGAGGAGAGATAATTGTGGGAAGAGACGAGAGGTTAGTGGAGAGAGATGGGGGAAGATTTTTTTTCTTTAATTTTAATTAATTAATTAATTAATTATTATTATTATTATTTTAACTTTTTATTTGTTTATTTGTTTATTTATTTTTGGGCTATTACATTGCACGTGTTATATGCTTGATATATGACTATCATATATTTATGGAACGATATGACTATGATATGTTTATAAAACGATATGACTATGATATATTTATGAAACAATATGACTATGATATATTTATGAAAGATATGATTATGATATGTATATGAAACGATATGACTATTATATATTTATGAAATGATATGAAAGGATAAATCCATAATAGGTCTATGAAACAATGGGACCATGAGATGATACGTGAATGTTATGACATGTGTTTGATGTGATGTATTGATGATATGATAAAGGTTATGTTGTAACACGTTTGACGATATAGTATATGATGTTACATGATATGTTGATGATATGAGATATGTATGATATGACACGATGCGACACGATGCATGATATGAATGATATAAGACAAGATGTGTCGATACGGTGCACAACCTCAATTTATGCATGGAAAGCTAGGATGAAAATAACATGATATGAAAGAAAATGAGAGGTGTTGTTGTCTTACATGACAATGATTAAAAATATTGGGACCTCATGCATCATTGTGTGTTCATGCATCGGGGAAATACCCCTCTTTTATGATGGTATGGATGCGTACACTACGAGGTAGGAAAACGATCATTATATTCATTATAATGCTTTGACGGTCGCTATTTCTAACGGGTGTCCGAAAACAATAACTCCCAAAGAATGCTCGCCCAACTATGAAAGGGGGCTTAGGAGGTGTGCGAATCAACTGATGGGGTCCATACTCGCACGTGTGGGTCGTGTGTAGAACAGTGAATACATATCCAATTAACATGTTTAGGATAGTCACATAAGAAATATAGACTGATATGATAGGTCTCACTCAAAATTGTATGTGCTTGCATCTAACCCCAATAGTGGGGTCACTTACTGAGTATTTCTTAAAATACTCAAGCCACGTGTTACTTATATTGTAGACGTTTCTTTATTGGATGGTGGCAAAGCTGTTTTAGGTTCCTTTTCAGGTAAATGCAAGACAATCTTGTACGACTGACGATGACATCTTAACTCGAGACCATGACACAGGAATAAGGTAGTTATATTTAATTTCTTAGCCTTAGGTTAGAATAGAGTGTTTGCTTTTTTTAATATTTATTTATTTCATTTAGTATTTTGTTGTGTCGTTTTAAATAGGTTTTCGAACACATAAGTCTATGACATTGTTTTAAGATGAAGTTGTGTTTCATGACGAAGTTTAAACGCTTATTGTCGAACAAAATGATTACGTTACAATGATGGTAACAACTCTAGATAAACAGAAATCTAAAGACTAATATTTGTGAAGTAATATATTTAAATATTTAATATATTAGAACATAATATCTTATTTAAATAATATCAAATGTAATAAGATAGTGTAATATGTATAGAACTAATTTGAATCTCATTTCAATTTCAAATATATCTAATATATTAAATATTAATTTAAATAGTTTCTTTTTCAACTAAATGGATCATTTTAGTATATTAGGTCGGATGGACTTAATGATTATAAGTTTTAATCATATAAAATAAATTAATTAAATATTTTAACTAATTAATTTTCATTTATTAACTATAGACCACTCTACAAAAAATCTAGAATTTTATTCTTAGGCACCGAGGACAAGTTGTGTTCATCGATCCTTCATGGGTTGTTTATAATTGCAGCTAGGTCAAAAGCTTATTTCATTTTTATAGTTACATTTTTTATCTTAAGTACCACGGATTCTAAAATGAACAATTTTTTTTATAATTCAATCATAAATAAAAATTTTATTTATGGTTTAGGATCTACAAACCATCAATACAAAGGGGTAAACAAGAGAGAATGGTCAGAGTTGAACTTTAGAAAAATACGAAAATAAAAAATAAAAAATAAAAAAACCAATTTGCCACAAAGTACTAAATGAAAGAAATAAATTGGTATAAATAGTTGATTAATTTATTTGATAATTATAGAAAAATATATAAAAAAATTGGCAATTAAGTCCAAATGATAATGAAACAAATTAATAAATAAATAAATATTTATTTATCTCATAATTCTTCCTAAACTATTTGGGGATTGAATTTATATCTATATTATAATAATAATAATAATAATAACGACCATGAAGATGACAATGACAATAATTATGACGATAAGAAGGACTATCACAATAATGATAATTATGATTATTATGATTATTGCGATAATGATGATGATTTAATAATGATAATAATAATAATAATAATAATGATAATAATGATAATTATCATTATGATAATAATAATCATAATATAATATTTCGATATATATACATAAGAAGGCTTATAATTATAAATATATGCAAAATATAATATATTTTAGAAACCGTCAATTAAAATACTATTATTCTCAATTGTGGCTTGGATTCTTTAATAATCTAAAAATTACTCTAGCCAAACTTCTAAATTAAAAAATTTTAAGACTGAAGTTATTGTCCTTTCTTCTTTATTTCATAAAAAAAAAATATTCTATGATCAAGCCTAACATCATAAAAAGAATAAAATAAAATAAAATAAAATAATAGTATAATCAAAACAAGTTAAAAGATCAAAGAAAAATGGATTGAACCAATCGAGTTGAATTAGATTGGTCCAATTAAACCTAAGTGAACTATGGAACAAAACTACATAAGTCAAAGGAATCTTTACCAGCTTTTATAGCCCATTTCGGGGCTTTCTTTGTTTTCTTCTTTAAAGAGGATCTTCTTTCACGTACAAGGTAATTCAAGGATGAAGGAATACTAATCGACGATGGGGAGGATAAGGTCAATCAAGCGAAATAGTCAATTAAGCATAACAGCAGCACCAACAACAATAATAACAAGCAAAATTAACTATTTTTAAGTAGTTTGAAAATCAAACGAATAGTTTTGCAATAGTTTCGATAACGTTGCAGATGAGTAGTCCATTTTACTACTATAAAACAATTCCCTTTTGGGCTAGTGAGAGGGGCCCATTGTTTAATCTCGTGAAATTATGTTTCCATTTCTCTATTTGTCTCTATTTGTCTCTATTTGGTAAGTCCCAAAATGGTAGGCATATTGAATCAGCTACATAAGTCATTCTCACCCATGTGGATCAAAAGACAAGTTATGTAAGAGTTCATAACTCACTGTCCAGGCTCATATGATCATTATATGAAATATTAATCCTTTTAATTAACGGATCTAGAAAGAGAGATTAAATATTTCGTAATCCACTCTTATACAAACTAATTGTAATGGATACCCCTACTCACATGTCTCCACATAAACTATTTGAATTAAATCAAATCACTTATAACGTATCAATAGTGTTGAGGATAAGACACTCAACCTTATCCATATACTATAAATTCTTTAGGTTATTATTCACTACAACAAATTGCTTCATTCATAGCATTTGGTTATAGCATTTTTAAAAAAGAGCTATTAAAAATGTAAAAAAAAAAAATACTCATCGCTACTTTTTTACTTTTTGATTTGCACACCACGGACTCACATTCTCACTCCCACTCCTCTTTTGTCTTTTTGTTATTCTCGGCTAAGGTCCCTAGATTGTATCTATCTCAAATCTCCATTATTCTTTCTCATTTCAATTTCATCTTATCTTGTTGACCACTATCTTTTCTTATTGTTATAGCTTTCTACAATAGATTTGTGGGTATTGATCGGGAAGTGCAAAAGTACCGAAAGCACCAAAAGCCAACCATTATTGAAAGCCATGAAAAACTCGGTAGGTTCCTTCCCTTTTCAACTCGAGTTCTTTGAATGAACTACTTCCTCCAATTAGAGGATCAAATTAAAGCTTTATTACTCCTTACCGAACCATTTCATTTAAAAAGACTTCATTCTTTAGTGATAGCAATTATTTATTCACACCATACAGACTTATCAAACAATTATTTATTCACACCATACAAACTTATCAATGTATAAATTATTTGATTCCACTATTATTTAGCTATTAGCAATGGTAAAGAAAAGACCCCTAAATAAATTTTTTTGTTGGCCAAAGGCTTTATGAGAATCAGATCAATATCAATGTATAAATGATGGTTGCACCATATCAATGAGTGTTGGTTTACAATTTATTTGCTGTAAAGCTTTATCCAATAGTTGTTGAGTTGCACTGATTGTTAGTATGTTTTGGTAGGTTGTTTAGCATGAAGGGCTTCACGGAATGTAGTTTTCTAGATTTTAAGCATGAATGCTTCAACGTGTCTTGTTAGTTTTATGTATGTTTGTTTCCAAATTTTGATGAAAGCATGATAAATATTTTTAAAAAAAATTTATTCTTTTTCCTTTTGCATACTTTTATAACAAATTATTAATAAAAACATGAGGGATATTGTTTTTCTATAGAACTTTGCCGAAGAAATCATATCGATTCGATCAACGGATCGAAAGATATGAAAATAGGAAAAGGGGACTGTGTTACAGATTTAAGAGGACAGAGAAGAAAAAGAAAAAGAAAAAAAAAAGAGGTCGGCCGGCGAGCGGCGGAGGGCGGCGTGACAGGCGCCGGATGTCACATTCGCACTTTTAATGACAGCGGACTTGCGATTGTGCGGCACTCACTTTCCAACGACAAGTGAGCTAAGCCAATTCATTCTTGCGTCGCCTATGACCAAGCGACGTATGCTCGAGACGTCATACTTCCTAGAAATGCAAAAGTAAAACATTAGAATATGTAAGGACATAAAGGGTTGGGCTTGTCATGGGCATGCGGCCATGGGCAACATGCCTTGGACGAGCATGACCGTGACATCCTCTCCCACCTAATTAGTTGACGTCCCTGTCAGCCGACTACTTTCGAACCTGGCGATGTAGGTGACACTGGAGTCCAGATCTTCGGCGCGTTCCCAGCTGGTTTCCTCCGTAGGGAGATTCTTTCATTTGACAAGGAATTCACGAATCGTCTGTATGGGTCTTCCTATCTTCCTAACCCTGTTGGCTAGGATCTCCTCTATTTCTTTGCTATCTCTTTGTTTCAGATCGATGCTCGGTCTAGTGATTACATTTCGCTGGTCGTCGTCCGGGTCAGGGTGATAAGGCTTCAAGTTGCTCACATGAATTACTGGGTGGATTTTCATCCATGTGGGTAGCGCAACTCTGTAGGAGGTAGCCCCGATCTTTTCAAGGACTTCAACCGAGCCTTCATAATTTTGAACTAGTCGCTGGTTCTTTCGGCTGCGAAATCTGATATGTTTTGGTCTCAACTTGATGAGGACTTGATCTCCTGCTCGGAATTGAAGGGGGTGACGCTTCTTTTCTACCCACTTCTTCATATGCTTGGAAGCTTTCTTTAAATATGCCCGGGCTATATCTGTTGTCTGCTTCCGTTCTCTTGTAAAGTTTTGAGCTTGAGGATTTTTCCCTGCATAAGGATGATCAATAATATGTGGTAAGGCCGGTTGTCGTCCACTTACAATTTTGAAGGGACTCTTCCCCGTAAACGAGCTCATTTGACAATTAAAATAGAATTGGGCAACATCTAGCAGTTGTATCCAATTTTTCTGGTGAGCGTCGACGAAGTGACGAAAGTATTCTTCGAGCAAGCAGTTGAACCGTTTCGTTTGTCCATTGGTTTGAGGATGGTAGCTCGAAGAGATGTTTAAAGTCGTTCCCAAGAAGGCGAATAGTTTGGTCCAAAATGTGCCAATTAATCTACAATCTCTATCATTGATGATGCTCGACGGAATGCCCCATAACTTGACGACGTGTTTGAAAAATAGTTGGGCTGTTAGTTCAGCCAAGCATAATTTGGGAGTGGGAACAAACGTCGCATATTTTGAGAATCAATCTATGATAACCAAGATGGCGTCATATTCTCCGACTTTTGGGAGGTATGTTATGAAGTCCAGAGACACACTTTCCCAAGGTCTTGTTGGCACAGGTAGAGGTTCCAAGAGTCCCGAGACTTTGGCTTTCTCGACTTTGTCCTATTGGCAGATGAGGCATGTCTTGGTGTACTGCATGATATCGTCCCGCATATTCGGCCAGAAGTACCCCTTTTTTATTAGGGTATACATTCTTTGCCACCCAGGGTGTCCTGCCCATAAGGTATCATGACATTCTTGAATGAGCTTCTTCCTCAGTTCTCCCATTCTTGGGACGTATAATCTGTTTCCTTTAGTCATTAGAAGGTCTCCCTTGACCCAAAACTGTCGTGTCTTCCCAGCTTTAGCTAGTTCGACGACGACTTTGGCCGATGGGTCTTTGTGTAAATGTTCTTTGATGATGTCGTGCATCGATCCATCAATTTTACTTGAATGAATATGGGCTAACATGCACAGGGCCGCATGTTCGCCCTTCAGACTCAGTGCATCGGCTGCTTGATTACTCTTCCCTATCTTGTGTTCGAATTTGAAGTTGAATTCCGCCAACGACTCTTGCCACCAGGCTTGTTTTGCCATCAATTTTGGTTGATCGAAGAAGTGGCAGATGGCGCTGTTATCTGTCTTCACTATGAACTGTGATCCCAAGAGATACTGTCTCCAGACTCGTAGGCAATGAACTACAGCCAGCATTTCTTTTTCCGAGACAGTGTATCTCCGTTCGACATCATTGAGCTTTCGACTTTCATAAGCGATGGGGTGGCCTTCTTGAATAAGGACACCGCCTAGGGCAAAGTCGGAAGCATCTGTTTCTATTTCAACTGGCTTTGTAACATCTACTAACCCGAGGACAGGACTCCTCGTCATGGTTGCCTTCAGATCTTCAAAGGTCATTTGACATTTATTTGACCGCGACCAAGGGTGGTCTTTCTTCAGGAGCTCGTTAAGGGGGCGACTCGTCGTGAAAACCCTTCGACGAACCGCCTATAGTAGTTTGCTAATCCTAAGAAGGACCGCACATCGGATACGGAAGTAGGGACTTTTCACTCTTGGATAGCTTTTATCTTATCGCTATCCATCCGGATCTGTCCACAACTAATGACATGTCCGAGGAAGTTGATGCATGTCTGTGCGAAGGCACATTTTTCTTTCTTGATGTACAACTGATTCTGCCGCAGCTTGTCAAATACCAGCTTCAAGTGCACCTTGTGTCTCTCTAGGGTTGTGTTGTATATAACTATGTCGTTAAGGTATACTATGACGAACTGATCCAAGTATTCGTAGAAAACCTGGTTCATTAACGTGCAAAACGTAGCTGGGGCGTTTGTCAAGCCAAAGGGCATTACCAGGAACTCAAAGGCCCCATATGTTGTCACACACGTCGTCTTGGACTCGTCGTCCTCGGCGATACGTATTTGGTAGTACCCTGATAGTAAGTCCAACTTCATGAAGTATTTGGCCCCGTGAAGTTGGTCGAACAAGTCGGATATTATCAGCAGTGGGTATTTGCGTACCGTCACCTTGTTTAAGACTCTATAATCTATGCACAGATGCAACGTCCCATCCTTCTTTTTCTGAAATAGTATGGGGGCTTCGTAAGGTGCTTTTGTTGGGCGGATGAATCCTGCCGTCAACAACTCATCTAGTTGTTTCCTTAATTCGGCTAGCTCAGGGGGAGCCATCCGATATGCGTTCTTCGCTGGGGGTTTAACCCCGGGAAGGAGTTCAATTTCGTGATAAATGCCTCAACGGGGTGATAATGTTTGTGGTAGGCTCTCTGGCATTATGTCGGCGTAACTGTTTAGTACCTCCTTGATTTTGTTTGGGATAGTTTCCTCAATAGTCACTTCTTTCATCAGTGGTATTGTAACGATTCAGATTTTCCATTTTTGTCTTATTTGGTTAAGATTTTATTTATTTTTTATTTCTATAAATGACATATCATGTTATGCATTAATTCTCGCTCGAAAAGGTGCAATTTTAAACCAGGAAGTTATTACCTTACTGGAAATGGAAAAGATTCGGGTTTCTGGAATAAAAATAAAATCAAATAAAAATAGAATAAATAATTAAATGTAATCTCCTCGGAAATCAAGGATTTCCTGAGAGACTCTTATTTTGCCTAATAGAAATATTCTTATTTCTCCCAATTTCCTTATTCTAAAACCCTAGGATGACTTATTGGTAAATGTCTTGAGATTAGTTTTATATTCCTATGCCCAACCTTTTACATCCGTTGAAAACGATTTTTCTCCAAACTTTCCTCCGAAATGTTGGGGTTGCTTTCGAAGGAAGAATCGAGTAGAAGTAAGGCATTGATGTTGGGATCATTGTGTCAAAGAAGGTTGACCGTCGAAAATCGGTGTTGAGGACGTTGTGGGATCGTCGGCGCGTCGCCGGAATCGGAGAGGCGAAAACTAGGGTTTTGTCGCTTGTCGAGTAAGGAAGGTGAGGTCTTTGGAATCGGGTCGAGCCGCAGACGCACACCTAGCAGGTCCGGCAGTTTTGCACGCGTACACAGTGCGGGTAGGCTTGCACGTGTACGAAATCGGTTCGGTTCTGTCAATTCCCGCAGCTCGACTTGGCGGCTTAGTTGGCAGGCTCGGCAACTAGGCTTAGCGGCAAGGTATCACTATAATATATCGATTCAAAGGTTTTTGGCTCTTCCAAAGCCGTTTCTGCCCTTAGTTTTACCATCTGAGATCAGTATGGCTCCTAAACTTTAAAGACAGATTAGATCGAGGGTTTATTTTGATAAATAGCATGAGGTTTAGCTAGGGTACCTTATGAAAGGTTCTAAATTTTTATGTGGTTATCATAGGACATATTTAACCACTGGGATTAGCTCGTTGTGAGTGACTTCAACCAAGACCATGGAGGTAAGTGACCTTACTATTGAAGTTAGCTTACTACGTGTTGTATGATGGTGCGTGCCCTGTGGCCCCTGCATGCACCATATTTTATGTGATATGATTATGTGATGTATAGTTTGTGTTGATCGTAGATTGTGTAGGTTATGTGACGTATGAACTTGTGTTGACTATTGACTGTTTATGTTATGTCATGAATGAGATGTTAGTATTGTATGCCATGAATATGTTGATTGATGCCTTAGATACACGTAGAATTATCGAGTCATGTCATGAGATGTTTATGCAACTTGAATGTTTATGTAATATGCCATGTAATGTAAGTCATGTGAGATGCCATGTGATGTAAGAAACGTAAATGCGATGTTAGCACTGCTTATGTAATGCCATGTTAGATATGTTAAGGGACCTCATGCATAAATGTATGTCACGTGCATCGGGATTCTTCCCCTTTATGATATGAAAGAATGAAATACGATATTTATGTTCGCCATGATATCATGCGGCCCCTTTTCTGTTTTGTGGTGTCCGGCTACGTGTAACACGTTTTGCCCGACCAAGTCAGGCCCAGGGGGTATGTTTACGAGCCCGTCTGGTGGGTTCATGTACACGTACATGGGCCATGTGTGAAGGAGTACCACACATCCAACCCTACCCAGAATAGAAAAGCGCCCATGGCTATGAAAAGTTAGGTTCCGCTCATATGTTGCATGTGTTTGCATTCCTAATCCCAACAGTGGGGTGACTTATTGAGTATTTCATAAAATACTCAAGCCACGTGCTACCTACATTTTTCAGGTAAAGGCAAGGCGCCAATGTACGGTTGACGGTGGAGCTGAGGCCACCATGGAAGTTGGAGACGGGATATTTTTAGGAGTTTACTTTTATTAGACTGTTTTCAGTTATAGCATTGAGTATTGTTTTATTTGGATTTATTTTGAATTCAGTATTGAAGGGTTATTTTCGGGGTTTAGGTTTTGTTTTGGATTCATGAATATTTATGAAAGACTCTTTCAAGGTTATTTATGATGATCTTCCGCTTAATGAGATAAGTATGCATGGGTGACGTCACTAATTAGGTTAAAGAAAATTAGGGGCGTTACATGTATAGCCATAAATGTAGGTTCCTCTCGTGCGAGTCCTCTTTTCAATTGTATGGCCGAGATCATTCTAAGATTACCTGGCTGCTTGATGCTTGCAGGTATTACTATGGGATTGCGGTCGGTGATCACCAAGCATTTCGCCAGTGGCATTGGGATAACTTTGTGTTCTAGGAGGAACTCCATCCTAAGTACCACGTCAAAGTCGTCCATGCGAACTACGACAAGGTCCAGCTCTCCTGTCCAATCCCTAATTTGAAGGGGACTCTTTTGGAAACTCCCACAATAGGCAAGGTCTCGGAGTTGACAGCTTTCATTTTTCCAGGGTCTTTTCCTATGGTGAGTCCCAATCTTCGAGCTTCTTGATCGGCGATGAAGTTGTGAGTCGCTCCTGAGTCTATCAAAGTACTCTTGCTCGGTCGAGAGTTTATTGTCGCATCCACAAACATGAGCCCTTTCTCTATTATCTCCTTCGGGTCGACCTTCCGTTGGAGGGCTGACAAGAATTTGAGCGTGCCCATTCGAGGGTTGTCTTGATCTTCCTTCTTGTCTAGCATAGTCTCGTCTCTTGTGTCGTTGCTCTCTTGAATGGACACTTGGAGTGCAGTGAGAGAGGCCCGATGAGGACACTAGGACACTTTTTGGGGGCCTTTACACAATATGCATTGTAAAGGTGTTGTCGGGTGGTTCCTTTGAGGGTAAGGTCCTCAAGATGTCCCCGCTTGGTTGTTCTAAGGAGGTCTATCTGTCCACCCGCTTGGTCTGTCGTTACCTCCGTTTGGCCTGTTGGGGCTTCCATTTCGATGACCTGGCGGATTATATGTTTTGCCCCCAGTGTTTGGGGCCTGTGTCGTTTTTCTTTGGTAATTCGCCTCGTTCCCTAACAATTGCAGTAGCTAGGTCTTGGACCTTTTTCTCGTGTATTTTTGTTTTGGCTCACCGTTGTAACCCATTTATAAAGAAGAACACCTTGTCCTTCTCTGATGTGCTCCTGATATCTAGCATCAGGGTCGAAAATTGTCTGACATAGTCCCTTCTGCTTCCACTTTGCTTTAGGGCTATTAGTTTTTCCATTGCTAGATGGTCTACGTTTTCGGGGAGGAATTGGTCCCTCAACTCTCTCTTGAGGTCTTTCAACGAGTCTATGGTGCACAATTCATTCTTGATGTCCTGTACCTTCATACGCCACCAAAGTTTGGCGTCGTCTATGAGATACATCGAGGCTACTGTCACCTTTATGTCGTCGGTACAAGCCGGTGTGGCTTTGAAGTACTATTCGACATCAAAGATGAAGTTCTCCAACTCTTTGGCATCTCGGTTCCCTTTGAAAGGTCTAGGGTCGGGAAACTTCAGTTTGTTGGATCTTGTATTAGTTTGCCCAGCCGAGACGTTCTCCACGGCTTTCATGGTCACCTCGATTCGGGTGCTCATGGTGGACATCTTTTTTTAGATGTCATCGATCGTTGTTCTGAATTCGTCAGCTAATCCATTGAACAAACTCATCATTGTATTTTGTAGCACGTCGAACTCTTCGCCACGTTCCTCCTTGTGCACGACAGAGCTATCGGGCTACCAGACGGTCTTGGGCTGCTCGTAGGAGCAACTTTTTCTTCGAGTGAGGTCACTCGAAACATCAGTTCTTCGATTGGCAACCCATCCAGGCAGTTACCCATTGCGTCGATCTCTACGACTTTTCTACTCAATTCTTTCACCCATGCTTCCAGAAAGCGGATGGTGTAAGGGACTTCTTTGAGGAACAGCATTTCCTCCAATATTAAAGTAAGTCGGTCGGCTTGTGATTTGAGTGTCGACTTTGTCATTGACATGTTTTCGGTCTTTGCTATTTCACGGAGCTTACAAAGCTTTGATACCACTTGTCATAATCGCACTTTTAATGGCAGCAGACTTGTGATTGTGCGGCACTCACTTTCCAACGACAAGTGAGCTAACCAAGCGACGTTGCTCGAGCCTCTGGCCTCAGTTTTAAGAGAAGGTTTTAGAAAATGAGAGCATAAAGAGATTTTTGAAAGAGACGTTATATAAGCAAGCAAGAGAGAAATAACAATGGCTTACAGTATATAACCTTGGGTAGGGAGAAGTTGACAACTAGTCATATCCCCCTATAGTACATTATGAGGCATTTTATGTCTAACAGGCCTAGGCATGATATTTCTAAAACGTCATACTTCCTAGAAATACAAAAGTAAAACACTAGAATATGTAAGGACATAAAGGGTTGGGCTTGTCATGGGCATGCAGCCATGGGCAACACGCCTTGGACGAGCATGACTATGACACTAGAGACACGTCGACTGGAGCAACGCAGCTCCAGCGAGGCGATGACACGTGTCACCTGCAAAGTCGAGCAGAACCACAAACGTGAGCCGAGCCGAGTCAAACCGGACCGGCCGACCCACGACTGCGCAGGGGCTGCCGCCCGTGTTAGGCGCGCATACGGCCTGCGACTAGCGCATGTCCACGCGCGTGTTCAGCACACTGCTGGCGCCTGAGCGCGCGTGAAACGAGCGTTTTGGCCTGGTTGCTCTCGTTTGCTCGATTTTTTTCCTGGTTTTAGTTCCAATACTGTTTTTACGTGAATAGGGACCTAATATAAAGAAATCAGTATTTTTGGACACCTCACGGCCAAAGAAACGCTAGAAAAAAGGCACGCGTCAACCAGGTAAGTCACCACCCGATATTTAGGAAGAAATACTTGTAGGATTCGCTTGGATTGCATGCATGCTAGTAATTTTTTTTCCGATTAGCTCTCCATGTAAAATATTAGCCAGATTGATTGCTATGAGTGTAATGGGTGAATTATCTAAGTGTTGTTTGTATGCTTTAAGCTTATGCCATATGTATGCATGCGTTTAGTTTATGTTGGAATTGTGTATGCCGTGTTCCGAGTGCTTGATGGACGAATTCGCCCCATTGAGCGCGAACTTCGTGCTCTGGGTGCTTGATGGAGGACATCGCCCCGTTGAGCCGGTATGACTAGTGTGCATGAATTATATATTATGATGTTAGAAGATGGTTGCATGCACACTCTGTTAATTGCTAGGGCCCATTTCTATGATAAGCTTAGGGGATTACTGTTAGGAGCGATATGTCGCTCTAGCCAGACGTAATTTTTCACTAGGAACTTAGCAGTTTACCATGGCAACAAGGTACCTTAGGAGTGTTCATAGATTGCTAGCGTGAGAACGGTATCTATAGCTTCGTGGGAGGACCAAGGGTCCCTTATCAGTCTTTACTGCTCTTAGCCAATTTCGCATGGAAAATGTGTCCCCACGTCGTACAGCCCATTAGCTGCATGGGAACGGGTTGGGTCGCACCCCCCATAGGGGGACAATATGGGCTTAGGGGTATTCAGTACACCCCTAGGCTAAATACCATGTAGTCCTAGGTAGCCATGTAGAGGTAGCAGCTCATAGAGAGATACCAACCATATTAGCTTGGCGTAAGGAACCTCTAGGCGTATAATGAAAGGACGACGAACCGGTGAAACCCAAGGGTCAAGCTCCAAGGGACTAATTTTAGAACCAGATGTCCTAGAACCGAATCAGAAAACCGTGAGAACCTGTTAAATTAAGACGTGAAGAGAGCCTATAAGTAGGTGGCTTACTGAGTATAATTTTTACTCATCCTTGCTATGTTTTCCTTTTTTCAGGAGCGCGAGGCATTTGTCAAGGGCGGACGTGATGGAGACGGGGATTGTCACAAAGGAACGGGTTGTCTCGGGGCGTCAGTCCAGTCTTTATATTGTATTTGCATTCTTTCGAAATTTATTTCCAAACTGTCATGTGTCTGTTGTTTGTCGTCTAAAAACTTTTTTGGAATTTAAGGATTTTCTTTATTTCATATTTAAATCACTTTGTGCATTTGTGTCTTGTCGTTAGTCACGGTCCGTAGTAAAATACTGGATCGTGACAAATTTGGTATCAGAGCAGTCAGGTTATAGGTCCTGTAGACATTTAGGATAGAGAGTTGTGTCCTCTGTGACTTCGCTCGTCAAACACATGCCGCTCACGACCAGACGTTCTCACGCGACGGAAACATGGAGACAAAGGTTAAGCTAGTATTTTTAGAGTCTACCATGACCGACTATGGCATTATAATCGCACATTACCTAGGAGATGTGCTAAGAATGAATTGTAACCATAGTTCTGATGGTGTTAATATAACACATGCGGAAGTAATTTGGATCTTAGGCACTTTTAGAACATCAATTATTGTAAATAACTAGCATGTTCACAAGTATTAAAACTTAATGAGTTTAAATACTAACCTTTTGTAGTTCAAACTTCTTTTGCCTCACGAACTAGTTTCGAACCACCACTAGTGTCTTCTCCACTATCCTCCGGCCTTAGAACGGGATTGTGGAATCCGGTGAGTAACTAAACTTAGGAGGGATTTTGTATATGTGAAGAGAGTGTTTGTGAGAGGTTTTTCTCAAGGTTTTTCACCAAGATAAAGAAGACCTCCCATGTATCATGATCACTCTATTTAAAGAGTCATGTTTGCATGTTCATGCAAATTTGAGATCACCAAATTTTGACACTTAAAAATCCACTCAAATGTTTGGGATTATGTGGCAAGCATGCATGTTTGAGTTAACCAAATTTTGACACTCAAAATTCCACTCAAACTTGTGGGGTTTATTTGGCAAACATGCAAGTTTGGTTAAACCAAATTTTGATACCTCAAAATTCCACTAATATGGATTTTTCCATTAGATGAAGTCAACATTTTGACTTTATTCATTTTAATTCAACAATTAATTTGAATAATGAATTTCAAATTAAAGTAACATTACATGATTAATTAAACTATTTAATTAACATTTAATATTGATTCAAATGTCAATCTCATCAATTCCGACACATAATTGATTAAGATATTTAAATCTTATTTAAATATCTCAGATTCTCTCTTTTTGTTTAATTCGTAAATAAAACAAAATTGCAGTTAAATATATCGTATATATGTAACGCATATTCCCTAATTTGAATTCGAACACTTCGAACTCACTCGTCACACTGTTCTATGGTTTAGTCCGATATGAGCTAGCAGAGGGACCTAATGGACCTATAGATCATGGGCTCCAACGATCCAAGATTAACCGGTTAAACTCATTAACCTGGTTAACCAACATTCGTTAACTACTAGGACACTCCACTATAGCCTAGTAGTTGAACTCCCCTCACTATAGATATATTTCTGTCCATCTGATATAACCATGATTAGTAAGTCGATCCTTCACAAGTTGTTCGTAACTAGAGCTGGGTCAATTTACCGTTTTACCCTTGAAGTTACTTCTTGTTCCTAATGTCTCACTGATCCTCTAATGAACAACTGGTTTGTGGTCCAACTAGTAAACCGAATCCCTCTCACGCCAATGAGAGGGTGGGGCCCCTTGTTCAAGACCTGGAGTCAGTGCTTAAGGGAACTACCTTTCTTCTATCCCTAAAAGTGGGTACGAGTGAATTCCGTCTTGCACCCCACGTCCCCAGCCATTCACCCAGTCTTACCCCTGAAATGGGAGGCCTATTGAGTTGGCGAACTAGAGCCACTCTCATCCATGCAAATCTAAGGATAATTCCGAATAAACAGGAGTTCATGGTTAGCTCAGGATTAAAACCGAGTTACCTAGGTTATCGAATGAAAAGAAAATCAGTCTCAACAGTAAACGACATTATAAAGTGAGAGTGGTTTTCTTCATGTTCCGATCTTATGCAATACTCATTGCATAGGACGCCCCCACTCACATGTCTCCACATGTACAATTTAGTGATCACATTGTTTATATCATATACAAAAGTGGGCCGCATCCATAGTGTCCCCAGAATAAGGTACTCAGCCTTATCCTTATACTATAGATCATTTTGACTATATACTTGAACTTGATCCACTCTTATGTCTCTACATATAGTTCAAGTAATCATACTATAGCCAGAGTGTTCTTAGTTTATTGGATTTAGATTAATGATCGTAAAGTTTACTTTATTCAATAACAATTTTTACTGAATAAACAATAATAATAACTTTATTGAAAATAGAATATGTTTTTTGTTTACAAACTATGAGTTTTAGGACATAAAACCCAACAAGTTCCTTTTTCTATTGTGGTAGATAATGGCACTAAACAGACGCGAACCATATGTAGGGCCCGAACCCAGAAGGAGAAGAAGAGAGGAAGTTCAGGACACCTCGATTCGAACACCTGAAGAGGAACAACCTTAATTTCAGGAGGAGGCTGGGGATACGCCCCAAACTAGCGAGGGGACAGTACCACAACAATTAAGAACAAAAAGACGCCGAAGGAAGGCCAAGGCCCGAAGGCTTCTTGATACACCCCCTACTACTCCCTTCCCTGAGGAGGTCCCATCGGGTTCAACCCCGTGTACAGCAGTCCCGTTAAACCAACCATTAGCCATGCCCACAGTAGAGATGTTTTAGACGTTCATGATGACCTCGATAGAAAATCAGGCTCTGACGAACCAGATGATACAAACCATGATGGCTAATACGTCAATAGGGCAAGGGGGCAAGGATTCAGGGACTATGACTGTAAGGATTCGAATTTTTGTTTTTATTTTAGATTTTATGCTAAGATTTTATTTTGCAGCCAAAACGAAAAGATATTATGCTGCATTTATCGTCGCTGGAAAGGTACAATTTCTAGCAAGGAAATTACTACCTTAATGGAAAAGTCATAAAGACCTTTTATATTCCCATATTCAACTCTCCTCCTCCCTTGGAAACGACTTTGACTCTCCAAACTTTTTGGGTTTTCGAAGGTGTCTGAGAGTACGGAAAAATTGAGAGGGTTAGCCAGGAAAAACGTGTGAGGTGGTTCGCTGGATTTTCTTCGGTGAGTGGCCGGAGGGAGAATCGACCGAAGCTATCGGTGTTGAATATCGTTGCGCGTCGGTCGGAATAGGTGAGGGGTGTTGTCGCATCATCGGAATCGGGGTTGTGACGTCGTCGTTGGCGGCACAGCGACGATTAGGGTTTTCACGAGATTTCGGGTAAGGAAGACGAAGGAAAATGGGTCGGGTTCACGTTTGGCCTCTAGACCAGCCCACAGAACGAACGCGGGCCCTGTGCGTTTCGGCCCAACACGGACACGCGCTGCAGCCTTGATCTCGGCTCCGCACGCGTGCTCTCAGCTCGGCTTGACGTGTACGGTGGCTCGGCTCGGTCAAAACCCGCAGCTCGGCTTGGCGGCTTAATTGGTCGGCTCGGCAGCTCGGCTTGGTGACTCTATATCACTGTAATATATCGATTCGAAGGTTTTATGTCCTTCCGAAGTCGTTTCTTTCCTTAGTTTTACCATCCAAGGTCAGTATGGCTCCTAAACGTTAAAGACAGATTAGGTCGAGGGTTTATTTTGATAAATAGCATGAGGTTTAGCTAGGGTACTTTATGAAAGGTTGTAAATCTTTATGTGGATATCATAGGGCATATTTAACCATTGGGATTAGCTCGTTGTGAGTGACTTCAACCAAGACCATCGAGGTAAGTGACCTTACTATTGGGATTAGCTCATAGGGCTTACTACGTGTTGTATGATGGTGCGTGCCCTGTGGCCCCTGCATGCACCATATTTATGTGATATGATTATGTGATGTATAGATTGTGTTGACGGTAGATTGTGTATTCTATGTGATGTATTAATTAGGTTGACTGTTATGTGAAGTCATGAATGAGATGTTAGTATTATATGCCATGAATATGTTGATCGATGCCCTAGATACACGTAGAATTGTCGAGTCATATCATGAGATGTTTATGCAACTGGAATGTTTATGTAATATGCCATGTAATGTAAGTCATGTGAGATGTCATGTGATGTAAGAAACGTAAATGCGATGTTAGCACTGCTCATGTAATGCCATGTTAGATATGTTAAGGGACCTCATGCATATATTTATGTCACGTGCATCGGGATTCTTCCCCTTTATGTTACGAAAGAATGAAATACGATATTTATGTTCGCCATGATATCATGCGGGTCCTTTTCTTTTCTGTGGTGTCCGGCTACGTGTAACATGTTGTGCCCGACCAAGTCAGGCCCAGGGGGTATGTTTATGAGCCCGCCTGGTGGGTCCGTGTACACGTACATGGGTCATGTGTGAAGGAGTACCACACATCCAACCCTACCCGGAATAGAAAAGCGCCCAAGGCTATGAAAAGTTTATGAAAAGTTAGGTCCCGCTCATATGTTGCATGTATTTGCATTCCTAACCCTAACAGTGGGGTGACTTACTGAGTATTTCATAAAATACTCAAGCCACGTGCTACCTACATTTTTCAGGTAAAGGCAAGGTGCCAATGTACGGTTGACGGCGGAGCCGAGGCCACCATGGAAGTTGGAGACGGGATATTTTTAGGAGTTTGCTTTTATTAGACTGTTTTAAGTTATAGGATTGAGGATTGTTTTATTTGGATTTATTTTGAATTCAGTATTGAAGGTTTATTTTCAGAGTTTAAGTTTTATTTTGGATTCATGAATATTTATGAAAGACTCTTTCAAGGTCATTTATGATGAGCTTCCGCTTAATGAGATAAGTATGCATGGGTGACGTCACTAATTAGGTTAAAGAAAATTAGGGGCGTTACAATGACTGTGGAGTCCCACTACTTAAGAGATTTTCAGAGGCATAAACCGCCTTCCTTTGACGGAGGCATGGTGGATCCCATTGCCGCTGAGAACTGGCTAGAGGCCATAGAAACAACCTTTCATTTTATGAACAGCCCGCCAAAGTATGAAGTCCACTGTGGGACGTGTATGCTGAAAGGAGAGGCGCATTTCTGGTGGAAGGGTGCTCAGAAGACCATTGTACCACAAGGAGAGTTTATTACATGGTGTCAGTTTAAAGATGCGTACCTCCACAAATATTACCCAATCACTGCCAGAGTGAAATTGCAGACAGCATTCCTAGCACTGAAACAGGGAGACAGATCAGTGGAGGAATATGATTTGGAGTTCAATAGGCTATCGAGGTTTTCTCTAGCCTATGTTAGGTTTGAGGAGTTGAAGAGCGAACGATTTATCGCTAGCCTGAGGGAGGAACTAAGGGGGAATGTGGCATCCCAATCATCCTTCGTTTATACAAAAGCCTTTTAAGTGGTGACCCTGCTTGATGCGTCTTGCACCGATAAGCTGCAGTTGGGAATAGCACAATCATCCCACACTGTAGCCTAGGGAAAGGTGACAGACTCTAGCCACCCCATAACTGGAAGACCGCCCCATGGCGCACTGATAAACGAAGAAGGGCCCCGGTACAGAACATGACCCTTTGTCCTAACTGGCGACGTCCTCACACGAGGGAATGCAGAGCAGGAATAGGCGCCTTCTACTGATGTGGCCAGGTAGGGCACTTTACAGTGGATTGCCCTCAGAGGATCGATCAGCGTGTCAATTGGCCTGCAGTACAACATTAGAAGGGCCAAGCTGCTCAACATCAGCAGGGGCGAGCTATAGCCCATGCAACAACTGCCAGGCAAGTTGACCAGCCTGACGCAGTTGTCACAGGTACGCTACCCGTATTTGGCCATCTTGCTTTAGTATTGTTTGATTCAGGTTCAATGCATTCATTCGTATCTGAGGAGTTTGTAGAGCTAGCACACCTAGAGAAAGAACTTTTAGAGATTACTCCACCCTGCTCACGAGCTGTTGCTAGCTACCCATAGGGTTAAGGGAGGTGGGGTAACAATATTAGGGCGTGTCATCGAAGCTACACTGATAGTGTTAAGCATTCAAGACTTCGATGTCATCTTCGGTATGGATTGACTAGGTGAGAATCGCGTTTTGATAGATTGCGAGACTCGAATAGTGACTCTCAGGCTCGCGTCAAGGGATAACTTTACCTACAAGGGAGCCACTTCCCCAAGCGTCATAACATCGCTAAGGGCTAAGAAGCTGATTCGTAGTGGTGCAGTGCATTTCTAGCCAGCGTGACCTTAGACAATGATAACAAACAAATAACCTTATCGGTACACATCATTAGGGAGTTCGTAGATGTCTTTTCGAAGGATATGCCAGGTTTGCCCCCAGCTAGAGAAGTCAATTTTGGGATCGATTTAGAACTAGGAACTGTGCCGATCTCCAAGGCACCTTACAGGATAGCACATGCAGAACTTAGGGAATTGAAGGAACAGTTACAGGAGCTGTAGGATAAGGGTTTCATTCGACCCATTGTATTACCCTAGGGAGCCCCTGTTCTGTTTGTCAAGAAGAAGGATGGGTCCATGCGGTTGTGTATTGATTACAGGGAATAAAACAAGGTCACTATAAAGAATAAGTACTCTCTCCCGAGAATTTACGACCTGTTTGATCAGCTACAGGGAGCAAGAGTCTTCTCCAAAATCGACCTAAGGTCGGGTATCATCACTTGAGGTTCAGAGAAGGGGATATACCTAAGACAGCTTTCAGAAGTCGTCATGGACATTACGAGTTTCTCATTGTGTCCTTTGGCCTTACCAATGCACCAACAGGTTTCATGGAACTAATGAATAGGGTGTTTGAGGAATTCTTAGACACCTTTGTCTTAGTGTTCATCGACAACATTCTGGTATACTCTAAGTCAGAGGCAGATCATGAAAAACACCTAAGAAAAGTCTTGACAATAATGAGAGCTCAGCAGTTGTATGTCAAGTTCTCTAAATGCGAGTTTTGATTGTCTGAAGTAGCATTTCTGAGTCACGTGGTGTCAAGCAAGGGGGTTACAGTGAACCCAGCTAAGATAGAAGCAGTGATGAGATGGCCAAAGCCGACTACAGTCACAGAGGTGAGGAGTTTTCTAGGGCTAGTTGGATATTACAGAAGATTTGTATAGGATTTCCCCAAAATTTCCTCAGCGCTAACTCAGCTAACCAAGAAGGGCAAGCTCTTTGCTTGGACTCCAGCTTGCAAGCAGAGTTTCTAGGAACTCAAAAAGAGATTGGTAACCGCACCAGTCCTTACAGTTCCAGACGGGTCAAGTAATCTCGTGGTGTACCGTGATACATCAGGGAAAGGTTTGGGGTGTGTGCTCATGCAGAATTGTAAGGTGATAGCGTATGCTTCTCGACAACTGAAGGAATATGAACGAAACTACCCAACGCATGACCTCGAGTTAGCAGCGGTAGTGTTTGCTCTAAAAACGTGGCGGCATTATCTGTATGGGGAAAAAGTACAAGTCTTTACCGATCATAAGAGCCTCAAGTACTTGTTCACGCAGAAGGAGCTCAATATGAGACAAAGACGATGGTTGAAACTGGTAAAGGATTATGACATAAAGATCCTGTACCATCCAAACAAAGCCAACGTTGTAGCGGATGCATTGAGCAGGAAGGCTGTGCATACTTCTGCGATGATCACACATAGGAAAGACTACAAGATGAGATGAAAAGGGCTGGAATAGACGTGGTGATTAAAGGTGGTATTGTGCAGATGGCACAGCTAACCATACAGCCCACCCTACGAAAGAAAATTATCGACGCTCAGAGGTCTGATGAACACCTCAGTAAAGTGTGGAGTCAGACTGTGACAGAGAGGCCATCGTTTTTGTAACTACCTGAAATTTTCTACTTAATTTAAGGTCGCTACTGCATACCTACCATAAATATTGAATGTGGAAGACTTCATTAAAATTCCATAAAACATAGCCTTTATCTTAAAACACAGTCATGGACTTACGTGTTTCGAAAACATCTTTAAAATGACACAACAAAAGACTAAATCGTTGCAATAGTTAACAGTATTCTTTTTAGTTAACAGTATTCTCGATTTCCATCTCTATTTGGTTTTTTTTCTTATTTCCTTTGTCTTCCTTCTGATTTAGTTGACAATTATGTTCTTAGCTTTTAATTTAATCGATTCATTTGGTTATATTCTTTTTCTATAATTCATATAAAATTACTGACAACCTAAATCATTACAACAGAAGATCTAAAATATAATTGGTTGTGATTTCCTAAAACTCATAGACAATTTTTTCATTTAATCTCTAATTCGGAACTAAATAATTGTAACTAAATTAATATTACTTAATAAAATAAAATGAAGATTTAACATAGGACTACTAAAATCTGTTTAAACTTTTTTTTTCCTATTTATTTTTGTAGGAAGGAAGAAATTGTGATACGAAGTAAATCTGCTTTTTACAAGAAAGGGAATTTCTGATTTCTTGCCAGACTTATTTTTAGGGGAGGAGTGGTGAGAGATGGAAGGGAGGAGGAGGGATCGGTTACCAATTTGTTTTTTTTTATTATTTATTTATTTATTATTATTATTTTATTTTATTTTATTTGATATTTCCCGGTTGTTACCGTTTTTCCTATGTTTGTTTGGATTTATCAACATATCATCCTTACTTATCGAAGTTCCAAAGTTGTGCTTTTAGCAAATTTAAACACTTTCTTTCTCTTAATTGGTCAAATGTGTATCTTTTGCATTTTCTTTCTCTACTACTCAAAGTGAAGCTGCCATATTATAGAAGAATAAGAGGATGAACTCGAGTTATTTGAATGAACTACTTCCTCCAATTAGAGGATCAAATTAAAGCTTTATTACTCCTTACTGAACCATTTCATTTAAAAAGACTTCATTCTTTAGTCATAGCAATTATTTATTCACACCATACAGACTTATCAATCAATTATTTATTCACACCATACAAACTTATCAATGTATAAATTATTTGATTCCACTATTATTTAGCTATTAGCAATGGTAAAGAAAAGACCAGTAAATAAGTTTTTTTTGTTGGCCAAAGGCTTTATGAGAATCAGATCAATATCAATGTATAAATGATTGTTGCACCATATGAATGAGTGTTGGTCTACAATTTATTTGTTGTAAAGCTTTATCCAATGGTTGTTGAGTTGCACTGATTGTTAGTATGTTTTGGTAGGTTGTTTAGCATGAAGGGCTTCACGGAATGTAGTTTTCTAGATGTTAAGCATGAATGCTTCAACCTGTCTTTTTAGTTTTATGTATGTTTGTTTCCAAATTTTGATGACAGCATGATAAATATTTCAAAAAAAAATTTATTCTTTTTCCTTTGCATACTTTTATAACAAATTATTAATGAAAACATGAGGGATATTGTTTTTCTATAAGCATAAATGTAACGCCAAAAAAAAGGGGGCCTAAGTCAACTGAGGGGCAAAATGACATTTTGCCCCTCCATCCCTAATAGGGGTCCAAGGAGAACCCCGTCACATCCCCTGCAAAAGAAAAAGAGAGTTAGAGAGAAATTTGAGAGGAGTCAGCCGTGAAGTTTAACGAACCACTTTCGAAATCCACCTTCAGACGAGACTTGTACAAGGATTGAGAGGTTATCGAGGCTATCGCTCCGTCAAGACCCAAGAACATTTTGCGAGGTAAGGTTCTAAATGATATTTCTCAGATCTGAGTTTTTCCTATGTGAATCGAGTCCTAAAATGCTGAAATATTCATCAAGGAACGACTCTATGCACGATCTATGAAGAATTTCGGCCAAGACCTCAATCCGAAGGCGGAGATCCGAGAATCGTCCGAGAACGGTGAGCAAACTTCTGACGCTCTTAACTCGTCTGGTAGTCAAGCAAAAATTATAAAAAAAAAAAAAAAAAACTAGGACGTAGCCCCTAACACGATCTAGAACTTTGCCAAAGAAATCATATCGATTCGATCAATGGATCGAAAGATATGAAAATTGAAAAAGGGGACTGTGTTACGGATTTCAGAGGACAGAGAAGAAAAGGAAAAAAAAAAAAAGAGGTCGGCCAGCTAGCGGCGGAGGGCGGCGTGATAGGCACCGGATGTCACATTCGCACTTTTAATGGCAGCGGACTTGCGATTGTGCGGCACTCACTTTCCAAGACAAGTGAGCTAAGCCAATTCCTTCTTGCGTCACCTACGGCCAAGCGACGTATGCTCGAGCCTCTGGCCTCAGTTTTAAGAGAAGGTTTTAGAAAATGAGGGCAGAGAGAGATTTTTGAAAGAGACGTTTTATAAGCAAGCAAGAGAGAAATAACAACGGCTTACACTATATAACTTTGGGTAGGGAGAAGTTGACAACTAGTCGTATCCCCCTATAGTACAGTTTGGTGGGATACCCCTATCCCATCTTGAGGGTAGGGACGCGTACATCCAATGGTAGAACGATCGTTATGCTTTGCATAGCGCTGCCGTGACGGTTCTAGTTTTAACGGGTCCCAGCTTAAGGGGCTCCTAGAGTATGTCCACCGGATAAGGACACTGGTCCAGCGATGCGCGAACTAGCTGGTGAGCCCATACTCGCACATATGGGCTGTGTGTAGAGTATATGGTACACGTCCACGATTACCCGTTAGGATTGCACCGTAGGAAAAACGAAACGAAACAAAATGAAATGATAGGTCCCATCATTGCATTGCATGTGATTGTCGCATAACCCCGATAAGGGGTCACTTACTGAGTATTCTAGAAATACTCAAGCCTCGTGCTACTTTACTTTTGCAGATAAGGGCAAGGCACCCATGTCACAACGACGGTGGCATCGTACACCTCGGGATCGTGGCACATGCATAGGATAGTTGTTTGTTTATTCCATTTCGTAGTCTAGTCTGAATTCAGTTTGCATCATTAGTATAGGTTAGTATAGGTTGAAATATATTTGCATAATAAACCATAGGGTAGAATAAAACATTCATTTTGGTTTTGTTACTTTTCATTTATTTCAATAATGTTCTTTTCTTTTTCCTTGTAATCGTTTTCTCTATCACGAGGTAATAAAAGGCGAGAGTAAGTCGCATTTATGAATAGAGCCCATTTTATGTAGCATTTCAAGGTATAGTAATGACCTCAGATTAAATAGGTAAAATATTAGGGTCGTTACAATAAACCTAGTTGAGCAACATCCAACGAAACCCTAAGAGAGATCGTAAAGAAGAAAATTTCTAATAAAAACGAAGTGATGAATGAAGGAAACCTGGAGCAAGATTCGACCAAATGAGTTTCTGATACAAAACTTTAATATCAGCAACAAAAGACTAGTAGCCATGAAAAGGGAAGGAGCCTACTAAATTTCTCATGGCTTTCAATAATGGTTGGCGTTTGGTGCTTTCGGTACTTTTGCACTTCCGGGCCAATACCCACAAATCTATTGTAGAAGGCTATAACAATAAGAAAAGATATTGGGTCAATAAGATAAGATGAAACTGAAATGAGAAAGAATAGTGGAGATTTGAGATAGATACAATCCAGGGGCGTTCTTGAGAATAACAAAAAGAAAATAGAGGAGTGTGAGAGAATTTATACAATGAGGATGACTCTTTCGGATTTGGCACTTAACGATCCCAATATTTCCTGCCATATAGTCAAGTTACTCATTCTTTGGTTGTAAGAGTGAAGATTTTTCCCATGGATCAACACGAATCATTCCAACATATTTTGTACTAACTTACATGCATTTTAAGAAAATTTTGAAGAGATAGAATTTTTACAAACAAAACACACTATACATTGGAATGGATAGTAACTTTCAATTTTTTTAAAACTTTTCTTAACATCCTATCTTTAAGATTATTTTCATCTGGACATAGTCTCGATTCATTCATTTACTCCTTTACTCGGATGTCAGAATCTTTAATAGTTGTAATTTAAATAACAATACATACTACTCTAGTCGAGGTAGTTAAGGTCATTCCATGAAAAGATTAGTTATATTCCATTGGGGTTTGAAGTTACGTACCATAATTGGCTACTTTCCAATGAAGATATAAAATTTATTGAGTCACCATATTTGTCAAATAAAATATGTATATAAATACAGGCTCTACAATGGCAAATGAGCAAACCAACTCTACATTCAAACACATAAATTTAGTATATTACAACACTGATATTTTAGGAGATGGCAAACTTCTCTTGCTTCCTCTTTGTTCTTGTCCTGGTTCTCACAGGTACGTATGGTTGTTTAGATGCCTTTATGTTTTGTGTTGTAAGCCTAGATGGGTATTAAAGTATGTATAACTTTGAAATTTTACGCAGTAGGTTGGATGGTGCCTCTAGCAACCCACGCAAAACAATGTGATGTGAAGATGTTCGAATATGCATGTGACGCCACTGGATGTCACCAAAAGTGCCTAGAGGTTTACCCAAATTCAACATCTCAATGTGTTGAAACTCCGGAATTTCCCACCAACTTTGCTTGCCATTGTTTCTTCCCTTGTGAAGAAAATTGAGTTTTGATGTGATGCCTTTCTTTTCCTTGTACTAATCCACGTATTCTAATGCCCTAATTCCCCACATTTCCTAAATAAAATGGTCAGGTGACTTTGGTGCTATTCAATTTGTCATTATGGTTGCAAGTGAAAATTGTGTATAAAATAAGGTGAAAACCAACTACCCTAACACCGGCTCTATGGTCTTCATGCGTCGCCATTGTCACTTATATAAGGATGTCTTGCTTTTACGTGAAACGTAAAAATAGCACATGACTTACTTTAAGAAATATCCAGTAAGTGACTCAGTCGTGAAATACAAATATATGCAACATATTTATTATTTAAAAAAGTTATTATACAAATACAAACATGAGTGACTCGTATTGGTATGACTTAGTTTATAGTTAATGGTAAAAAAATTGTTAATTAGAAATTCAGTAGTTCTTATAGTGAAAAATATATTTACAAGGGTAAAACAAACTTTTAATCTAACTATAGTTACAAACAATTCGTGAAGAATCGATAATCGACTTGATTGTAGTGATAACATACATGAACACAACTTGTTTTACAGGGTACAAGAGTTCAACTACAGGTACATAGCTTATTCCTCAATTGTAAGTGTGAAGATTATTCCCATAGACCAATACGAGCTGTTCTAACATGTTTTATCCTAACTTACATGCATTCTAAGAAAATTTTGAAAAGATCACCCAACATAGAATTGTTACCAGCAAAATACACTTACCATTGGAATGGACAGTAACTTTAAATCTTTTTAAGCTTTTCTTAACATCCTATCCTCAAGATTAGTTTCATCTGGACATAATCTTGATTCATTCATTTACTCCTTTACTCGGATGTCAGAATCTTTAATAGTTGTAATTTGTACAACGATACATACTACTCTGGTCGAGGTAGTTAAGGTCATTCCATGAAAAGATTAGTTAATTCCATAGGGGTTTGAAGCTTGTAGTTGGCCTGCTTTCAAATCAAGATATAAAAAGTTATTGAGTCACCATATTTGTCAAACAAAATGTGTATATAAATACATGCTCTACAATGGCAAATGAGCAAAACTAAGTATACATTCAAACACATAAAATTTAGTATATTACAACATTGATATTTTAGGAGATGGCAAACTTCTCTTGCTCCCTCTTTGTTCTTGTTCTGGTTCTGATTCTCTCAGGTACGTATGGTTGTTTAGATGCCTTTATGTTTTGTGTTGTAAGCCTGGATGAGTGTTAAAGTATGTATAATTTTGAAATTCTTCGCAGCTGGTTGGATGTTGCCTCTAGCAACCCACGCAAAACAATGTGATGTGAAGATGTTCGAATATGCATGCCACGCCACTGGATGTCACCAAAAGTGCCTAGAGATTTACCCAAATTCAACATCTTAATGTGTTGAAACTCCGGAATTTCCCACCAACTTTGCTTGCCATTGTTTCTTCCCTTGTGAAGAAAATTGAGTTTTGATGTGATGCCCTTCTTTTCCTTGTACTAATCCACTTGTTCTAATGCCTTAATTCCTCCCATTTCCTAAATAAAATAGTCATGTGACTTTGCTGTTATTCAATTTGTCATTATGGTTTTAAAGGATCCAAAAGAAGGATTATGAGACTCAAGGATTGTTCAAAATGTCTACAAAAGATGTTTGTTTCCAATGCCCTAAAGAATTTTAAGGCCTCGAGGTCTTTGGAAAAGGCTTAGAAAGGAGCATCCTCTGTTTTTTATTCCATATAGGTAGATTCAGAGTGGTTCTTAATGTTTCAAAGTTAGCTCAAGCTCCCTCTACAAATTATGAAGTTTGGGGGAATCATTTGGAGCAAGAAACAAGAGTTGGCCAGCCTCCAATCACAAGTCATAAGAGTTTAGATTTTGGGTCTCTTCCTCTTGAATTTCTTCCAACTTCAAGAGTTATATTGGATTATTTCCCTTCAAACTTATTCCTACATCTTCTACATAAGACTACCCACAACTTTGTGAAAGAAACAAGTGTTGAAAATGTAACGACCCAAAATTTTCTACTTAATTTAAGGTCGCTACTGTATACGTACCATAAACATTGAATGCAGAAGACTTCATTTAAATTCCATAAAACATAACCTTTAGCTTAAAACACAGCCATGGACTTACTTGTTTCGAAAACATCTTTAAAACAACACAACAAAAGACCCGAAATAAAATAAATAAGCGTTTAAGTTTAAAACATCTTATTCTATCCTAAGTCTAAGAAAATAAATACCACTATCCTATGCATGTGCCATGATCTCGAGTTGCGATGCCGTCGTCAGCCGTACAGGAATGCCTTGCCTTAACCTGAAAAATGTAGTAGCACATGACTTGAGTATTTAAAGAAATACTCAGTAAGTGACCCCACTATTGGAGTTAAATGCAACAATCACATGCAATGAAATGATGGGACCTATCTTTCGTTTCGTTTTCCCTACGATGCTGTCCTAACGGGTAATCGTGGACGTATACCATATACTCTACACACAGCCCATACGTGCAAGTATGGGCTCACCAGCTAGTTCGCACACCGCTGGGCCACTGTCCTTAGCCGGTGGGCATACCCTGGGAGCCCCTTATGCCGGGACTCGTTAAAACTAGAACCGCCAGGGCTGCGCTATACAAAGCATAACGATCGTTGTCCTGCCATTGGATGTACGCGTCTGTACCCTCGTGATGGGATAGGGGTATCCCCCCAAATGCATGAGCACACAATATGCATGAGGTCCCACTAGTCCTACAGTTATCATTAATGAACATAACCCCTATCACGTTTTCATGCTTACATGTCATTTTCATTCTCATTTCTTTACATATCATACATATTCCTAGCGGGGTTATGTTTCATGTAATTTACCGTATTTCATGTCATACAATTCATGCAGTTACATTCAAATATTCATACAAACAAGCCATAATCGTTCAAGGACCACACATCGTTACATGTATTACACATCACATCAGACTAAAAGCATACATTCACGTTCACCTAACTACCTACTTAAGCACAATAACCTAGCATACAATGCATCATATCATAAACAAGTCATAACGTAAACACTTCATAGTCATATCGTTCTCTAACTTACCATAGCCTTAACGTTCTTATACCTATCACAGACATATCATTACGTAACGTACCTTAGTCATATCATCACCAGAACGTATCCTAACGCCATCGTTCTATCAATCTATCACAAACCTATCCCTTTCTACCCATAACCTAACTGTATTCTTTCATCAATCTCTCCTATCCATAGCACTTCGGTATGTAACCTAACCTTAACGTTTCATGAACGTATCTTACTCCTATCGTTACATTTCGTTTTGTGCATCCTTCTCGTATCCTATCTCAAACATCTCCTTGAGCACATCGTACCATAATTATTATCGTAAAATCCACATATTATAACATAACATAACATATAGGAAGCATATCTATCCACAGACAATTCACACATATAAATATATATGACACGCGCAGAACCACAGGACACGTGTCAACATCAAATATAACCATGCCGATAGTAAGGTTACTTACCTGGCTAGCTTAAGTCGTTGTCACGAATATATCTTTAATGAGAGTTCGATTCCGTCCTTTCAAATCCGAGTCAACCTATATGAGCCCATGACATTAGTTTCGGGTTTGAATTCTACAATATTATTTCTCTAATTTACATTGGTCCATTGTTAGAAGACTTAAAATGTTATATATCTATAATTATATATTTATTAAAAATCTCATTTTTCATTGTTATTGTTGTATAAAAAGTAGATACTGGTAAGTTATTCCGAGCTTTACTATTCGTACTTACGCGTCTGTATTTACCTTTCCCTCCATATTTAGTTTCTGGTTTTTAATTCCCTAATCTCTTTTTTTCATCTGTTGTCTGGATCTCTATTTCCAAATCTTTGCCTTTTAATTCTGTTATCATGTATTCCAAATTTACAATGTATCTCTGTTTCCAAATCTTTCCCTCAGTGTTTCCTATTTCCTTATCGCATTGTTTCCTATTCATAAGTTTTATTAGTCATTCTATCTTTAATCTATTCATTTGGCTAGCTGCCTGATAAAAATTTAATATAATATTACTAATCTGACCTAATTTACTAGAATCGTATAAATAATTGATTTACTAGAATCGTATAAATAATTGACATTTAGTTTCTAACTCAAAACTAGATCAGTGTAATAATTCAATGAAGATCTAACTATAATTTGGTTGTAATTTCTAAAAAAAAATAGGATAAAAGAAAATGAAGATTTAATATATATATATATATATATATTTTGATCAGATCTATTATTGATTTTCTATTTCTTTTTGCAATAACTGTTACTTTCTGGCGTAAGGAGGGGTTGAGGAGAGATAACTGTGGGAAGGGATGAGAGGTTGGTGGAAAGAAGTGGGGAAATATTGTTTTTTTTTTCTTCTTCATTTATTTATTTATTAATTATTATTATTTTAACTATTTTTATTTATTTATTTGTTTATTTATTTTTTGGGCTATTACAGAAAATTTCTGAATCCCACTTCCCCACACAAAGTTGCCATAAAAAGCTCAAGAAAAACCATGAAGTTACCATCTAAGAGTTACCCGAGTTTGTCATATCTAACCTATCCCATTTAATTCTTGCACTTTCAAGGAGGATTTCTTATGAAGACCACTGTAACGACCCGAAAGTTTCTGCTCAATTTAAGGTCGCTACTATATACGTACTATAAATATTGAATACGGAAGACTGCATTTAAATTCCATAAAACATAACCTTTATCTTAAAACACAACCATGGACTTACGTGTTTCGAAAACATCTTTAAAACGATACAACAAAAGACCCGAAATAAAATAAATAAGCGTTTAAGTTTAAAGCATCCTATTCTAGCCTAAGTCTAAGAAAATAAATACCACTATCCTATGCATGTGTCATGGTCTCGAGTTGCGATGCCGTCATCAGCCATACAGGAATGCCTTGCCTTAACCTGAAAAAGTAGTAGCAATACTCAGTAAGTTACCCCACTATTGGGGTTAAATGCAACAATCACATGCAAATGAGATGATGAGACCTATCTTTCAATCTGTCTTCTTACGGTGCTGTTCTAACCGGTAAATTTGGACGTGTACCATATACTCTACACATAGCCCATACGTGCGATTACGGGCTCACCAGCCAGTTCGCACACTGCTGGTCCACTTTCCTTGTCGGGCGAGCATACTTTGGGAGCTCCTTAGGCCGGACACCCGTTAGAACTAGTAACCGTCAAGGCAGCGCTATGCAAAACATAATGATCGTTGTCCTGCCATTGGATGTACGCGTCCGTACCCTTGTTTTGGAATAGGGGTATCCTCCAAATGCATGAGCACACATAATGCATGAGGTCCCCAATATTTCTACTTTTATCATTAATGAATATAACCCCGCTATCATCTTTCATGCTTAACATGTCATTTCTCATTTTTAGTCTACGTATCATACATAATCCTAACGGGGTTACATTTCATTTCATTTGTCGTGATATCATGTCATTCATAACATGTTGTATACATACAATTTAGAAAACATAACATAATTCTCCATGCTTTTAACATGTCATTTCATAACGTGGAATTCATACAACAATTACCTCAATGGTCACACAAAACAATCTAAACATGACATATCACATCACAATATATCGTATCATAAACATTGAGTATCGTAAACACTTCGTGGTCATATTGTTCCCTAACTTATCATAGCCTTAACGTTCTTATACCTATCACAGGCATATCGTTACATGAATGTACCTTAGTCATATCATCTCAGGAACGTATCCTAACGCTATCGTTCTATCAATCTATCACAAACCTATCCCTTTCTACCCATATCCTAACCATATTCTTTCAACAATCTCTTCTATCCATAGCACTCTGATACGTAACCTAACCTTAACGTTTCATGAATAAATCTTACTACTATCATTACATTTTGTTTTATGCATCCTTCTCGTATTCTATCTCAAACATATCCTTGAACACATCGTACCACAATTATTATCATACAATTCACATATTATAATATAACATAAACATAATATAAGCATACCGATTCACAGATAATTCACACATATCAGTATATATGACACGTGCAGAACCACAGGCACGTGTGAACATCAAATATAACCATGTCGATTGTAAGGCTACTTACCTAGCTAGCTTAAGTCATTGTCTCGAATATATCTTTAATGAAAGTTCGATTCCGTCCTTTGAAATCCGAGTCAACCTACGTGAGCCCATGACATCAGTTTCAAGTTTGAACTCTACAAAATTATTTCTCTAATTTACATTGATCCATTGTTAAAAGTCTTGAAATGTTATATATATATAATCATATTTTTATTAAAAATCTTATTTTCCTTGGTTACTGTTGTATAAAAAAAAAGTAGATACAACTGTTTCAAGTTATTTTGGCTTTACTACTCTCTGGATTTCTCTAGATTTACCCTATATTTACCTTTTTCTCTATATTTAGTTAGTAGTTTTTAATTTTTTTTTGTTGTTGTATCGGTTACCTTTTAATTCAGTTCTCATGCATTCCAAATTTACAGCGGATCTCTGTTTCCAAACCTTTCCTTATCTCAGTGTCATTCCAAATTTCCAGCGGATCTCTGTTTCCAAACCTTTCCTTATCTCATTGTTCTTGTTCACAAATTTTATTGGTCATTCTATTTTTAATCTATTAATTTGGCTACTGATATACATTTAATCTAATATTATTAATCTGATGTGATTTATTAGCATTTGTATAAATGATTGACATTTAGTTTCTAACTCAAAGCTAAACCATTGTAATAATTCAGTGAAGATCTAACTATAATTGGCCGTCATTTCTAAAAAAAATAGGATAAAAGAAAATGAAGATTTAATATATACCTGATTTAATATATACGTTATTAATCAGATCTATCTTCACGTAAATCTCGATGCATGACAAAATTAGTTCATAATTCATCGTTTTCCCCATCAAATTCCATATTATGTTTTCCATCTCTATATAAATCCTGCTCTTATTTTCAATCTTCATCTCATCTCTCATCGGAATTATGTGGACCCAAACCCTTCCAATCATGGCCGCTTTCATGGCCACTTTCATGTTCCTCCTCGCCCTAACCAACGCTCAAAACGCTCTCGGTGACTATCTCGCGCTTCACAACCGCGCTCGAGCCCAGGTCGGCGTTGGCCCCATGCAATGGAGCAATACCGTGGCCGCGTACGCTCAAGCCTATGCGGAAAAATGAAAGGGTGACTGCGCCATGATTCACTCAACCGGGCCATACGGGGAAAACATAGCCGCTGGGTACTACCCTGAGTTCACCGGGGCGGATGCGGTGAAGCTGTGGGCGAACGAGAAGCCGTTGTATGATCATGCGTCGAATAAATGCGTGGGTGGTGAATGTGGGCACTACACTCAGATGGTGTGGCGAAGCTCAGTCCGACTTGGATGTGCTAGAGTGCCTTGTAAGGCTAATTCTCAGTTTGTTGTTTGCAATTACGATCCTCCTGGCAACTATATTGGGGAAAAGCCTTATGATTCTTTGGTGGTTTGAAGAGATTTGGTTTTAAAAATTTTATGAATGGTAATAAAGTTTATGAGAGAATCATGAATTTATGAATTGAAATAAAGCTATGGTATTGTCTATAATAGTATTATATTGTCTTGTTTGAGTTAACTCTAGTGACTTTGTTTTAACCTCCTTGAGTTAACTCTTGTGACTTTGTTTTGACCTCCTCGCCTATAAACCCATGATCATAGAGTCTCCCCTCTAATTAAGTACATCATAGAGCCACCCTTGAAGCCAGTAGATTTCTAGAACAGCCTTCCCTTAATTGAGGCTCGACTACTTTCTTTGGAGCCTTTGAACAAAATACACCCTTTGTTCGACACTTTTGACTACAATTTTGAGGCTATCAATTTCTTTGTTCGACACAGCTAAGTTAAGTTCATGGTCTGATAACCATGTTAAGAATCACGAATCTCTACAATGGTATATGATATTTGTCCACTTTGAACATGAGATTTTCTCATAGGTTTGCTTCGGGCTCCTAGAGATGTATTCTTTACTTATAAATCTCCGATCATTTCCGAACAATCTTCAATACTGAGAACACCAGCCACCAGCCAATTCCTGTTCTAAGTCACTCGAAAGAAATGCCCTCGACAGAGATGTGAAAAACCAGTCCATGGTGTTTTTGAACTCCAAATCGAGAGATGCACGGCGGCATTTAACTCCGCTGCACTATGAGACCCACACCGGAGACAAAGGCCCACTGTCCCAACCTAAACTTTAACAAAAACATACATATTCATAAACTTTGAAAAGAGTAGGATAAGAAAATGTTTAACAATTTGTTATTTTAAAAGTGTCTAATAAGTCTCCAAATTTTAAAAAACTAACACTTTTTAATATAAAAATTTAACCTATTCAACTTCTATTTTAAAAATGATGAATTTATGGGCTAGAATGGAAAGTTTAATGGATCACGTCAGACTAATCGTAGTGCAACCAAGTGAGTCAATTGGGTTAGCCACTAGCCGACTCTACCACACTCTACCACTAAACTTAGCCATGCCCTAAACTTAGCCATGTCAATAGAATACTCAAATGTCGAACAAACGACTCCAAAAGAAAACGGAAAAGAAAAGGAGTCGAGGGGAGGTGTTGGATGAAAGTCCCACTCAACGAATTTAGGGAATGATCATGGGTCCATTGGGGTGAACTCAAAGTGGACTTGGACAAAGTCCCACTCGGCGAATTTAGGGAACGATCATGGGTCCATTGAGGTGAACTCAAAGTGGACAATATCTTCGTAATGGTATGATATTATGTGCTTTCTTACCAATACTGCAAAAATAAATGGAGAATTACCAAGTTTTAGGAACCATCCATCTCTACACTGATATGATACTGTCTAGTTTGAGATTAAGTACTTTCTGCTTGTTGTCCTGTGAGATTATTCCTTACTTATAAATTCATGATCATTTCTTAAAGACTCTCTCTTAAAATTTTTACACATGGAGAATAGCTCCCAGAATAGCTGTCAAATGTTGTTTGAAGTCAACGGGAATAAATGCCCACGGCCGAGATGCGAAAAACCAGTCACAATGTTTCGGCCTCTAAATCAGGAGACCCACGACGGCGATTGGCTCTGCTGCACATAACTCAATAGTAATTAAGATATACTTGATGGTGTTAATAACACATGCGGAAGCAATTTGGATCTTAGGCACTTTTAGAACATCAATTATAATAAATAACTAGCATGTTCATAAGTAATAAAACTTAATGAGTTTAAATACTAACCTTTTGTAGTTCAAACTCCTTTTTCTTCACGAACCGGTTTCGAACCACCACTAGTGTCTTCTCCACTATCCTCTGGCCTTAGAACGGGATTGTGGAATCCATTGAGTGACTAAACTTGGGAGGAATTTTGTATATGTGAAGAGAGTGTTTGTGAGAGGTTTTTCTCAAGGTTTTTCACCAAGATAAAGAAGACCTCCCATGTATCATGATCACTCTATTTAAAGAGTCATGTTTGCATGTTCATGCAAATTTGAGATCACCCAATTTTGACACTTAAAATTCCACTCAAATGTTTGGGATTAGTGGCAAGCATGCATGTTTGAGTTAACCAAATTTTGACCCTCAAAATTCCACTCAAATTTGTGGGGTTTATTCGGCAAGCATGCAAGTTTGGTTAAACCAAATTTTGACACCTCAAAATTCCACTAACATGGTTTTTTCGATTAGATGAAGTCAACATTTTGATTTTCTTCATTTTAATTCAACAATTAATTTGAATAATGAATTTCAAATTAAAGTAACATTAAATGATTAATTAAACTATTTAATTAATATTTAATATTAATTCATTTGCCAATCCCAATCAATCATGACACATAATTGATTAAGATATTTAAATCTTATTTAAATATCTCAGATTCTCTCTTTTTGTTAAGTCGTCAATAAAACAAAAATGCGGTTAAATATATCGTATATATGTAACGCGTATTCCCTAATTTAAATTCGAACACTTCGAACTCACTCGTCACACTGTTTTATGGTTTAGTCCGATATGAGCTAGCAGAGGGACCTAATGGACCTATAGATCATGGGCTCCAACGATCCAAGATTAACCGGCTAAACTCATTAACCTTGTTAACCAACATTCGTTAACTACTAGGACATTCCACTATAGCCTAGTAGTTGCACTCCCCTCACTATAGATATATTTCTGTCCATTTTATATAACCATGATTAGTAAGTCGATCCTTCACAGGTTGTTCGTAACTAGAGCTTGGTCAATTTACCGTTTTACCCCTAAAGTTACTTCTTGTTCCTCATGTCTCACTGATCCTCTAATGAACAATTGGTTTGTGGTCCAACCAGTAAACCGAATCCCTCTCAGGCTAATGAGAGGGTGGGGCCCCTTGTTCAAGACCTAGAGTCAGTGCTTAAGGAAACTACCTCTCTTCTATCCCTAAAAGTGGGTAGGAGTGAGTTCCATCTTGCACCCCACGTCCCCAGCCATTCACCCAGTCTTACCCCTGAAATGGGAAGCCTATTGAATGACGAACTAGAGCCACTCTCACCCATTAAAATCTAAGGATAATTCCGAATAAACAAGAGTTCATGGTTAGTTCAGGATTAAAACTGAGTTACCTAGGTTATCGAATGAAAAGAAAATCAGTCTCAACAGTAAACGACATTATAAAGTGAGAGTGGTTTTCTTTATGGTCTGATCTTATGAAATACTCGTTGCATAGGACGCCCCCACTCACATGTCTCCACATGTACAATTTAATGATCACATTGTTTATATCATATACAAAAGTGGGCAGCATCCATAGTGTCCCCAGAATAAGGTACTCAGCCTTATCCTTATACTATAGATCATTTTGATTATATACTTGAACTTGATCCACTCTTATGTCTCTACATATAGTTCAAGTAATCATACTATTAGTGATCACATTGTTATGTCTCTACATATAGTTCAAGTAATCATACTATAGCCAGAGTGTTCTAAGTTTATTGGATTTAGATTAATGATCGTAAAGTTCACTTTATTCAATAACAATCTTTACTAAATAAACAACAATAATAACTTTATTGAAAATAGAATATGTTTTTGTTTACAAACAATGAGTTTTAGGACATAAAACCCAACAAACTCCCACTTGGACTAAAACTCTAGTGAGGTTTTATAACGTTGAGTAGGAGAGAAATACAATAAACTAGGGCATCACATACTCATGCCTTTTCTCTCACTTGCCCTAGATTACATAACTCGTAGTTCTAAACTCACTAGGTGCCCTTCAAACACTTCAGCCGTAAGGGGCTTTGTAAATGAATCAGCAATGTTGTGCTCTGAAGCTATTTGTGTGACGATCACATCTCCTCGTTGCACAATCTCCCTTATGAGACGATATTTGCGCTCAATATGTTTTCCTCGCTTACGGTTTCTTGGTTCTTTTGAATTTGCAACTGCTCCACTGTTATCACAATAAAGAGTGACGGGAAGATGCATATTTGGAACGACTTCCAAATCAGTTAAGAACTTCCTAAGCCATACAGATTCTTTCGTTGCTTCACAAGCAGCAACATACTCAGCCTCCATGGTGGAATCAGCAATGCAACCTTGCTTTATGCTTCTCCCTATTATTGCTCCTTCCTTCAGAATTTTAAGAAAATATTAACATTATTTACTTATTTTTGAACATGTAATTAACCAATTCAATTTTAATATATATTTTAAAAAATTGGAGAAGAATAAATAAATAAAATTATAAAACTAAATAAAACAATAAATATATACCTACAAGTAAAAATGTATCTTTTAATATTAACCATAATCAGGTGGATTAAGTTTCATTAATCCTAAAAAAAATTCATAAACTAGCTAAATCTAGAAAATTTTCACTTATTTGAACTTAATCAAAACAAAAATCTAGCTCGTAATTAAACATGGAAGCGAGAATGAATTTATTCTCTTTGAATTCCCAAGCATGGCATAATTAGTTAATAATTCATGGTTTTCTCCCTCACATTCCATATTAAGTTTTCCATCTCTATATACATCATTCCCTCATTCTCAATCTTCATCTCATCTCTCATTGAAATTATGTGGACTCAAACCCTACCGATCATGGTCGCTTTCATTGCCACTTTCATTTTCCTCCTCGCCCTAACCAACGCTCAAAACGCCCCCGGTGACTACCTCGCGCTTCACAACCGAGCTCGAGCCCAGGTCGGCGTCGGCCCCATGCAATGGAGCAACACCGTGGCCGCGTACGCTCAAGCCTATGCAAAAAAAAGAAAGGGTGACTGCGCCATGATTCACTCAACCGGGCCGTACGGGGAAAACATAGCCGCGGGCTACTACCCTAAGTTTACTGGGGCAGATGCAGTGAAGCTGTGGGTGAACGAGAAGCCGCTGTATGATCATGCGTCGAATAAATGCGTGGGTGGTGAATGTGGGCACTACACTCAGATGGTGTGGCGGAGCTCGGTGCGGCTTGGATGTGCTAGAGTACCCTGCAAGGCTAATTCTCAGTTTGTTGTTTGCAATTATGATCCTCCTGGCAACTATATTGGGGAAAAGCCTTATAATTCTTGGGTGGTATGAAGAGATTTGATTTTAAAAATTTTATGAATTGTAATAAAGTTTGTGAGAGAATCATGAATTTATTTATTGAAATAAAGCTACAATATTGTCTACAATAGTATTATATTGTCTAGAGCATAAACTCTTATGACTTTGTTTTGACTTCCTTACTTATAAACTCATCATCATAGAGTCTTGCCTCTCATTAAGTACACCACATAAAGCCACCTTTGAAGCCTATAGATTACCTATGATCATAGAGCCTCCCCTCGAACAAAATACACCATAGAGCCTCCCTTGAAGCCTATGGATTTCTAAAAGAAACTCCCTTTAATCGAGACTCGACTTCTTTCTTCAAAGATCTTGAACAAAATACACAATTTGTTCGACACGTTTGACTACGATTTTTAGGCTTACAACTTTTTTGTTCGACATAGCTAAGTTAAGTTCATAGTTTGATACCATGTTACTAATCACGAATCTCTACAATGTTATATGATATTTGTCCACTTTGAACATAACATCATGGGTTTGCTTCAAGCGCCCACAAGAAGTCATGTTAATGAAAATGTATTCTTTAGTCATAAATCTATGATCATTTCCGAACCGTCTTTAACACTGAGAGCATCAGCCACTAGCCAATTGCTGTACCAAGTCACCCGGAAGAAATGCCCTCGGCGGAGATGCAGAAAACCAGTCACGTTGTTTTCGGCCTCCAAATCGGGAGACCCACGACGACGGCGATTAACTCCGCTGCAATATGATACCCACACCGAAGACGAAAAGAGGGGATGACATTTATTAAGTTCTTAAATAATTAATAACCATGCCTATAAAATTGATCTTTCTGGAGAATTTCCAGTACATTCTACTTTCAATGTTGCTGACTAGAGTCCTTTTGATGTAGGTGATGATTTAACTGATTAGATGACGAATCCTTTTGAAGAGGGGAAGATGATAAAAATCACGATGTTCCAAATGTTCCAATTGGACCTATTACACGATCTAAGACCATGAAGATTCAACAAAAATTCATTCTTCATTTACAAAATTGGATAGGCTCGGTTCAACCATTATTTCATGTGTTACAAGTTGATTCGATTTAGGAATGACCATTTGAAGCTTCGGAAGTGAATATTTGCCCGGTTGAAGTAGCTGATGAAGTTGTTATAGGGGTGGGAAGTTAGTTGTCAAAGTGACTTATCATTCTTCATGGATAATGTGTTAGAAAATTTTATTTATTATTTTTAATTTCTTAATTTACTGCGGTTACAAAAAGGTGGGAAGTTAGTTGTCAAAATCATATTTATTTATTTATTTTTATTTTATTTTATTTATTTATTATTGTTATTATTTTTTTTTTTGAGATTTAGAGGGGTGGGAATAAATTATGGTGACTAACTTCTTTACTCACATTTGAAGGGTGACTAACTTATTTACTCTACTTTTGCGAGGAGACTATAAATACCCAAAAATTATTATGTAAAAAATAGATTTTGGTGAATGAAATTTAGTGCTCAAATTAAGACTGTATCCTTGAAAATTTGAGTATTATTTTTTTAATTTCTAAGTTACATGCATGTCTTATGATTGCATTTCAGTTATTCAATCAAACCTTTCAAATTGAATTGTGAAACGGCCGAATTTAGAAAAGGTTACAAATCTTGATGATAGATATTTAACTTAATTTTAGCCTTTATATACGGTTGATTCTAAGTTTGTATAAGGTTTATTAATTTCTTTGATTAAAGGTTCTTGCTTTAACAAAACCTGGGATAGTTGGATTGAGAATTAGGGTTGCCTTATCACGTCTTCTCCCCACAGTTACATGTGTCAGGGAAGCTGATGCCGAGTTCTTCGGCTCAGTCAATTCAATGCAGCTCGGCTCAGTTGGTGCAACTTTTGGACCCAAAACTCGACCATTCAGCTTGGTATAGACATTTTGATATCAATTACTCGATCATTCGTAATACGACCTTATCTAAGATGATTAAGATCAGTATAAGGTCCGTTTTCTCAATATAAGTTAAATTGAGATAAGAAATTCGTACTACTAACGAAACGAGATGAATGTTCTAATAGGAAATAACTCTCGACGATATTTGGAACAACTTCGAGGGATGGAATACAAACATACTCGAGTTTAGGGAGAACGTCGACTAAGGTCAACAAAGTAAGTGACCTTACTATCGATACAGTTAGGAATTAATGTTTGTATGAAGACACGTGCCCCTAGTTTGCACGTGTTATATGCTTGACATATGACTATGATATGTTTATGGAACGATATGAGTATGATATGTTTATAAAACAATATGACTATGATATATTTATGAAACAATATGACTATGATATATTTATGAAAGATACGATTATGATATGTATATGAAACGATATGACTATGATATATTTATGAAATGATATGAAAGGATAAATCCATAATAGGTCTATGAAACAATGGGACCATGAGATGATACGTGAATGTTATGACATGTGTTTTGATGTGATGTATTGATGATATGATAAAGGTTATGTTGTAACACGTTTGACGATATAGTATATGATGTTACATGATATGTTGATGATATGAGATATGTATGATATGACACGATGCGACACGATGCATGATATGAATGATATAAGACAAGATGTGTCGATACGGTGCACAACCTCAATTTATGCATGGAAAGCTAGGATGAAAATAACATGATATGAAAGAAAATGAGAGGTGTTGTCTTACATGACAATGATTAAAAATATTGGGACCTCATGCATCATTGTGTGTTCATGCATCGGGGAAATACCCCTCTTTTATGATGGTATGGATGCGTACACTACGAGGTAGGAAAATGATCATTATATTCATTATAATGCTTTGACGGTCGCTATTTCTAACGGGTGCCCGAAAACAATAATTCCCAAAGAATGCTCGCCCAACTATGAAAGGGGGCTTAGGAGGTGTGCGAATCAACTAATGGGGTCAATACTCGCACGTGTGCGTCGTGTGTAGAACAGTGAATACATATCTAATTAACATGTTTAGGATAGTCACATAAGAAATATAGACTGATATGATAGGTCTCACTCATAATTGTATGTGCTTGCATCTAACCCCAATAGTGGGGTCACTCACTGAATATTTCTTAAAATACTCAAGCCACGTGTTACTTATATTGTAGACGTTTCTTTATTGGATGGTGGCAAAGCTGTTTTAGGTTCCTTTTCAGGTAAATGCAAGACAATCTTGTACGACTAACGATGACATCTTAACTCGAGACCATGGCACAGGAATAAGGTAGTTATATTTAATTTCTTAGACTTAGGTTAGAATAGAGTATTTGCTTTTTTTAATATTTATATATTTCATTTAGTATTTTGTTGTGTCGTTTTAAACAGGTTTTCGAACACATAAGTCCATGACATTGTTTTAAGATGAAGTTGTGTTTCATGATGAAGTTTAAATGCTTATTGTCGCACAAAATGATTACGTTACAATGATGGTAACAACTCTAGATAAACAGAAATCTAAAGACGTTACAATATTTGTGAAGCAATATATTTAAATATTTGTGAAGCAATATATTTAAATATTTAATATATTAGAACATAATATCTTATTTAAATAATATCAAATGTAATAAGATATTGTAATATGTATGGAACTAATTTGAATCTCATTTCAATTTCAAATATATCTAATATATTTTTATTTAATATATCTAATATATTAAATATTAATTTAAATAGTTTCTTTTTCAACTAAATGGATCATTTTAGTATATTAGGTCAGATGGACTTAATGATTATAAGTTTTAATCATATAAAATAAATTAATTAAATATTTTAATAATTAATTTTCATTTATTAACTATAGACTACTCTACAAAAAATCTAGAATTTTATTCTTAGGCACCGAGGACAAGTTGTGTTCATCGATCCTTCATGGGTTGTTTGTAATTGCAGCTAGGTCAAAAGCTTATTTCATTAATTTTCATTTTTTGTTTGAATTAGATTGGTCCAATTGAACCTAAGTGAACTATGGAACAAAACCACATAAGTCAAAGGAATCTTTACCAGCTTTTATAGCCCATTTCGGGGCTTTCTTTGTTTTCTTCTTTAAAGAGGATCTTCTTTCACGTACAAGGTAATTCCAGGATGAAGGAATACTAATCGACGATGGGGAGGATAAGGTCAATCAAGCGAAATAGTCAGTTAAGCATAACAGCAGCACCAACAACAATAATAACAAGCAAAATTAACTATTTTTAAGTAGTTTGAAAATCAAACGAATAGTTTTGCAATAGTTTCGATAACGTTGCAGATGAGTTGTCCATTTTACTACTATAAAACAATTCCCTTTTGGGCTAGTGAGAGGGGCCCATTGTTTAATCTCGTGAAATTATGTTTCCATTTCTCTATTTGTCTCTATTTGTCTCTGTTTGGTAAGTCCCAAAATGGTAGGCATATTGAATCAGCTACATAAGTCATTCTCACTCATGTGGATCAAAAGACAAGTTTAAGAGTTCATAACTCACTGTCCAGGCTCATATGATCATTATATGAAATATTAATCCTTTTAATTAATGGATCTAGAAAGAGAGATTAAATATTTCGTAATCCACTCTTATACAAACTAATTGTAATGGATACCCCTACTCACATGTCTCCACATAAACGATTTGAATTAAATCAAATCACTTATAACGTATCAATAGTGTTGAGGATAAGACACTCAACCTTATCCATATACTATAAATTCTTTAGGTTATTATTCACTACAACAAATTGCTTCATTCATAGCATTTGGTTACAACAAATTGCTTCATTCATAGCATTTGGTTACAACAAATTGCTTCATTCATAGCATTTGGTTATAGCATTTTTATGGGGTAGAATGGAAAGTTTAATGGATCACGTCAGACTAATCGTAGTGCAACCAAGTGAGTCAATTGGGTTAGCCACTAGCCGACTCTACCACACTCTACCACTAAACTTAGACATGCCCAAAACTTAGCCATGTCAATAGAATACTCAAATGTCGAACAAAGGCCTCCAAAAGAAAAAGGAAAAGAAAAGGAGTCGAGGGGAGGAGTTGGATGAAAGTCCCACTCGGCGAATTTAGGGAATGATCATGGGTCCATTGGGGTGAACTCAAAGTGGACTTGGATCAAAGTCCCACTCGGCGAATTTAGGGAACGATCATGGGTCCATTGAGGTGAACTCAAAGTGGACAATATCTTCGTAATGGTATGATATTATGTGCTTTCTTACCAATACTGCAAAAATAAATGGAGAATTACCAAGTTTTAGGAACCATCCATCTCTACACTGATATGTACTGTCTAGTTTGAGATTAAGTACTTTCTGCTTGTTGTCCTCTGAGATTATGTACTTTCTGTTTGAAGTCAACGGGAATAAATGCCCACGGTCGAGATGCGAAAAACCAATCACGATGTTCCGGCCTCCAAATCGAGAGACCCACGACGGCGATTGGCTCTACTGCACATAACTCAATAGTAATTAAGATATACTTGATGGTGTTAATATAACACATGCGGAAGCAATTTGGATCTTAGGCACTTTTAGAACATCAATTATAATAAATAACTAGCATGTTCATAAGTATTAAAACTTAATGAGTTTAAATACTAACCTTTTGTAGTTCAAACTCCTTTTTCCTCACGAACCGGTTTCGAACCACCACTAGTGTCTTCTCCACTATCCTCCGGCCTTAGAACGGGATTGTGGAATCCGGTGAGTGACTAAACTTGGGAGGAATTTTGTGTATGTGAAGAGAGTGTTAGGGAGAGGTTTTTCTCAAGGTTTTTCACCAAGAAGAAGACGTTCCATGTACCATGATCACTCTATTTAAAGAGTCATGTTTGCATGTTTATGCAAATTTGAGATCACCAAATTTTGACACTCAAAATTCCACTCAAACTTGTGGGGTTTATTCGGCAAGCATGCAAGTTTGGTTAAACCAAATTTTGACACCTCAAAATTCCACTAGCATGGATTTTTCCATTAAATGAAGTCAACATTTTGACTTTCTTCATTTTAATTCAACAATTAATTTGAATAATGAATTTCAAATTAAAGTAACATTAAATGATTAATTAAACTATTTAATTAATATTTAATATTAATTCATTTGCCAATCCCAATCAATCCTGACACATAATTGATTAAGATATTTAAATCTTATTTAAATATCTCAGATTCTCTCTTTTTATTTAATTCGTAAATAAAACAAAAATGCGGTTAAATATATCGTATATATGTAACGCATATTCCCTAATTTAAATTCGAACACTTTGAACTCACTCGTCACACTGTTTTATGGTTTAGTTTGATATGAGCTAGCAGAGGGACCTAATGGACCTATAGATCATGGGCTCCAACGATCAAAGATTAACTAGCTAAACTCATTAACCTTGTTAACCAACATTCGTTAACTACTAGGACATTCCACTATAGCCTAGTAGTTGCACTCCCCTCACTATAGATATATTTCTGTCCATTTGATATAACCATGATTAGTAAGTCGATCCTTCACAGGTTGTTCGTAACTAGAGCTTGGTTAATTTACCGTTTTACCCCTAAAGTTACTTCTTGTTCCTTATGCTCACTCATCCTCTAATGAACAATTGGTTTGTGGTCCAACCAGTAAACCGAATCCCTCTCTGGCTAATGAGAGGGTGGGGCCCCATGTTCAAGACCTAGAGTCAGTGCTTAAGGAAACTACCTCTCTTCTATCCCTAAAAGTGGGTAGGAGAGAATTCCATCTTGCACCCCACGTCCCCAGCCATTCACCCAGTCTTACCCCTGAAATGGGAAGCCTATTGAATCGGCGAACTAGAGCCACTCTCACCCATGCAAATCTAAGGATAATTCTAAATAAACAGGAGTTCAAGGTTAGCTCAGGATTAAAACCGAGTTACCTAGGTTATCGAATGAAAAGAAAATCAGTCTCAACAGTAAACGACATTATAAAGTGAGAGTGGTTTTCTTCATGGTCCGATCTTATGCAATACTCATTGCATAGGACGCCCCCACTCACATGTCTCCACATGTACAATTTAGTGATCACATTGTTTATATCATATACAAAAGTGAGCCGCATCCATAGTGTTCCCAGGATAAGGTACTTAGCCCTATCCTTATACTATAGATCATTTTGATTATATACTTGAACTTGATCCACTCTTATGTCTCTACATATAGTTCAAGTAATCATACTATAGCCAGAGTGTTCTTAGTTTATTGGATTTAGATTAATGATCGTAAAGTTCACATTATTCAATAACAATCTTTACTGAATATACAACAATAATAACTTTATTGAAAATAGAATATGTTTTTGTTTACAAACTATGAGTTTTAGGACATAAAACCCAACAAACTCCCACTTGGACTAAAACTCTAGTGGGGTTTTATAACGTTGAGTAGAGAGAAATACAATAAACTAGGGCATCACATACTCATGCCTTTTCTCCCACTTGCCCTAGATTACATAACTCGTAGTCCTAGACTCACTAGGTGCCCTTCAAACACTTCAGCCGTGAGGGGCTTTGTAAATGGATCAACAATGTTGTGCTCTGAAGTTATCTGTGTGACGATCACATATCCTCGTTGCACAATCTCCCTTATGAGATGATATTTGCGCTCAATATGTTTTCCTCGCTTATGGCTTCTTGGTTCTTTTGAATTTGCAACTGCTCCACTGTTATCACAACAAAGAGTGACGGGAAGATGCATATTTGGAACAACTTCCAAATCAGTTAAGAACTTCTGAAGCCATATAGATTCTTTCGGTGCTTCACAAGCAGCAACATACTCAGCCTCCATGGTGGAATCAGCAATGCAACCTTGCTTTATGCTTCTCCATATTATTGCTCCTTCGTTAAGAATTTTAAGAAAATATAAACATTATTTACTTATTTTTGAACATGTAATTAACCAATTCAATTTTAATATATATTTTAAAAAATTGGAGAAGAATAAATAAATAAAATTATGAAACTAAATAAAACAATAAATATATACCTACAAGTAAAAATGTATCTTTTAAGATTAACCATAATCAAGTGGATTAAGTTTCATTAATCCTAAAAAAAATTCATAAACTAGCTAAATCTAGAAAATTTTCACTTATTTGAACCTAATCAAAACAAAAATCTAGCCCGTAATTAAACATGGAAGCGAGAATGAATTTATTCTGTTTGAATTCCCAAGCATGGCATAATTAGTTCATAATTCATGGTTTTCCCCATCACATTCCATATTAAGTTTTCCATCTCTATATACATCATTCCCTCATTCTCAATCTTCATCTCATCTATCATCGGAATTATGTGGACTCAAACCCTTCCGATCATGGTCGCTTTTATTGCCACTTTCATTTTCCTCCTCGCCCTAACCAACGCTCAAAATGCCCCCGGTGACTACCTCGCGCTTCACAACCGAGCTCGAGCCCAGGTCGGCGTCGGCCCCATGCAATGGAGCAACACCGTGGCCGCGTACGCTCAAGCCTATGCAGAAAAAAGAAAGGGTGACTGCGCCATGATTCACTCAATCGGGCTATACGGGGAAAACATAGCCGCGGGCTACTACCCTGAGTTCACTGGGGCGGATGCGGTAAAGCTGTGGGTGAACGAGAAGCCGCTGTATGATAATGCGTCGAATAAATGCGTGGGTGGTGAATGTGGGCACTACACTCAGATGGTGTGGCGGAGCTCGATGCGGCTTGGATGTGCTAGAGTACCCTGCAAGGCTAATTCTCAGTTTGTTGTTTGCAATTATGATCCTCGTGGCAACTATATTGGGGAAAAGCCTTATGATTCTTGGGTGGTATGAAGAGATTTGGTTTTAAAATTTTTATGAATTGTAATAAAGTTTGTGAGAGAATCATGAATTTATTTATTGAAATAAAGCTACAATATTGTCTACAATAGTATTATATTGTCTAGAGCATAAACTCTTGTGACTTTGTTTTGACATCCTTACTTATAAACTCATCATCATAGAGTCTCGCCTCTCATTAAGTACACCACATAGAGCCACCTTTGAAGCCTATAGATTACCTATGATCATAGAGCCTCCCCTCGAACAAAATACACCATAGAGCCTCCCCTGAAGCCTATGGATTTCTAAAAGAAACTCCCTTTAATCGAGACTCAACTTCTTTTTTCGGAGACCTTGAACAAAATACACAATTTGTTCGACACGTTTGACTACGATTTTTAGGCTTACAACTTTTTTGTTTGACATAGCTAAGTTAAGTTCATAGTTTGATACCATGTTATTAATCACGAATCTCTACATAGCAAACCCATGATGTTATGAAGTCATGTTAATGAAAATGTATTCTTTAGTTATAAATCTATGATCATTTCCGAACCGTCTTCAACACTGAGAGCATCAGCCACCTGCCAATTGTTGTACCAAGTCACCCGGAAGAAATGCCCTCGGCGGAGATGCGGAAAACCAGTCACGTTGTTTTCGGCCTCCAAATCGGGAGACCCACGACGACGGCGATTAACTCCGCTGCAGTATGATACACACACCGGAGACGAAGACCCACTACCGCAACCTACCGGCGTTTACCGGCTCTGAATATGGAGACCAACGGGGCCAAAGTAGCTGCACCCTTGAATGATTTAGCGAAATAGAATGTTGTTTTTAAGTGGGGGATATGCAAGAGAATGCATTCAATGAGCTTAAGAAGAAATTAACTAGTGCACCATTACTTGTCTTGCAAAACTTTGATAAAACTTTTGAAATTGAGTGTGATGCAAGTGGTTTGGACATAGATGCTATTTTGATGCAAGATGGACAACCTTTAATATATTTAAGTGAAAAACTAAATGGGACAACATTGAACTATTCTACCTATGGTAAAGAATTGTTTGCTTTAGTCTGCACATTGCAAGTGTGACAATACTACTTATGGCTTAGAGAATTTATGATCCACTCTATTCATGAAAGTTTGAAGTATCTTAAATGTCATAGCAAACTAAATCATAGGCATGCAAAGTGGGTGAAGTTTATTGAAATATTGTCGTATGTTATCAAATGTAAGCAAGGTAAAGATAATATGGTAGCTGATATATTATCTAGAAGGTATAATCTCTTTACTTCTCTTAGTCCAAAAATTCTTGTATTTGAGTATATTAAAGAATTATATAAAGATGATGCATCTTATCTTGTGAAAAGAGCTGGGGATGATTATTATATGTTTCATGAATTTTTATTTAAGAAAAGTAAGATTTGTATTACTAAATGCTCTATAAGAGGTTTGCAGGTAAAAAGAAGCACATGGTGACAGCTTACTGGGACATTTTGAGATTAATAAAACTTATAAGATGTTGCATGAACACTTCTCTTGGCCGAAGATGAAGCACAATGTTCATAAGTTTTGTAGCCAATATTTTAAATGCAAAGAAGCTAAATCTAAATCACAACCAAATGGATTGTATACTCCTTTGAATGTATCTAATGAACTTTAGACTAATATATTTATAGATGTTTGGTGCACACTAACAATGGTAAAGATAGTATTTTTGCATTTATAGATGTTTGGTGCACACTAACAATGGTAAAGATAGTATTTTTGCTGTGTCAGACACATTTAGTAAAATTGTGTATTTTATTGTATGCAACAAGACGGATGATGTAAAGCATGTTGCTGATTTATTCTTTAAGAAAGTAGTAAGATTACGTGGAATCTATAGAATAATTGTTAGTGACAAGGAGGTTACCTTTTTAAGTCACTTTTAGAAAGTATTGTGGGGTAAATTGGGTACCAAGTTGTTTTCAACTGCATATCATCATCAGACTGATGGGAAAACATTGTTAATAGAATATTAGAAACATGGTTTAGGGCTATTATTTCTAAGAATATTAAGTCTTGTAATGAACATTTGCCATTTGAAGAGTTTACATATAATAAACCATTCACAGTACCACTCATTGTTTTCCTTTTGAAGTTGTTTATGGATTTAATTCCCTTACACCTCTTGATTTGCTTCTTATTCATTCTAATACTTTTGCGAGTGAAGCAGCCACAAGTAAGACAGATTTGATCAAAATATTACACAAAGAGGTGGAGAGAAATGTGAAACAAAATTTCAAAGTTGCTTTAAGAATTAATACAGGACGAAAGGAAATCATTTTTCAACCCAGTGACTGGGTTTGGATACATTTTTGCAAGGAGCGATTCCCATCTCAAAGGAAAACAAAGTTACATCCAAGAGGGGATGACATTTATTAACTTCTTGAAATAATTAATAACAATGCCTATAAAATTGATCTTTCTGGAGAATTTCCAATACATTCTACTTTCAATGTTGCTTTTGATGTAGGTGATGATTTAGCTGATTAGATGACGAATCCTTTGGAAGAGAGGAAAGATGATAAGGATCACGGTGTTCCAAACGTTCCAATTGGACCTATTATACGATCTAAGACCATGAAGATTCAACAAACATTCATTCTTCATTTACAAAATTGGATAGGCTCGGTTCAACCATTATTTCATGTGTTACAAGTTGATTCGATTTAGGAATGACCATTTGAAGCTTCGGAAGTGAATATTTGCACGGTTGAAGTAGTGGATGAAGTTGTTATAGGGGTGGGAAGTTAGTTGTCAAAGTGACTTATCATTCTTGATTGATAATGTGTTAGAAAATTTTATTTATTATTTTTAATTTCTTAATTTATTGCCGTTAGAAAAGGGGAAGTTAGTTGTAAAAATCATATTTATTTATTTATTATTTATTTATTATTATTATTATTTTTTTATTTAGAAGGGTGGGAGTAAATTATGGTGACTAACTTCTTTACTCACATTTAAATGGTGACTAACTTATTTACTCTACTTTTGTGAGGAGACTATAAATATCCAAAAATTATTATGTAAAAAATAGATTTTGGTGAATGAAATTTAGTGCTCAAATTAAGACGGTATCCTTGAAAATTTGAGTATTATTTTTGTAATTTCTAAGTTACATGCAAGTCTTATGATTGCATCTAAGTTATTCAATCAAACCTTTCAAATTGAATTGTGAAGCGACCCATTTAGAAAAAGGTTACAAATCTTGATGAGAGATATTTAACTCAGAGCTAATCAAATTTTAGCCTATGGTTGATTCTAATTTTGTATAAGGTTTGTTAATTTCTTTGATGGAAGGTTCTTGCTTTAACAAAACCTTGGATGGTTGGATTGAGAATTAGGGTTGCCTTATCACGTCTTCTCCCCACAGCTACATGTGTCATGGAAGCAGATGCCGAGTTCTTCGGCTCAGTCAATTCAATGCAGCTCAGCTCTGCTCGGTGCAACTTTTCGACTCGAAACTCGACCATTCGGCTTGGTATAGACATTTTGATATCAATTACTCGATCATTCGGCTTAATACGACCTTATCTAAGACGATTAAGATCAGTAGAAGGTCCGTTTTCTCAATATAAGTTAAATTGAGATAAGAAATTCGTATAACTAACGAAACGAGATGAATGTTCTAATAGGAAATAACTCTCGACGATATTTGGAACAACTTCGAGGGATGGAATACAAACATACTCGAGTTTAGGGAGAACGTCGACTAAGGTCAACAAAGTAAGTGACCTTACTATCGATACGGTTAGGAATTAATGTTTGTATGATGACACGTGCCCCTAGTTTTGCACGTGTTATATGCTTGACATATGACTATGATATGTTTATGGAACGATATGACTATGATATGTTTATAAAACGATATGACTATGATATATTTATGAAACAATATGACTATGATATATTTATGAAACAATATGACTATGATATATTTATGAAAGATATGATTATGATAGGTATATGAAACGATATGACTATGATATATTTATGAAATGATATGAAAGGATAAATCCATAATAGGTCTATGAAACAATGGGACCATGAGATGATACGTGAATGTTATGACATATGTTTTGATGTGATGTATTGATGATTTGATAAAGGTTATGTTGTAACACGTTTGATGATATAGTATATGATGTTACATGATATGTTGATGATATGAGATATGTATGATATGACACGATGCGACACGATGCATGATATGAATGATATAAGGTAAGATGTGTCGATACGGTGCACAACCTCAATTTATGCATGGAAAGCTAGGATGAAAATAACATGATATGAAAGAAAATGAGAGGTGTTTTGTCTTACATGACAATGATTAAAAATATTGGGACCTCATGCATCATTGTGTGTTCATGCATCGGGGAAATACCCCTCTTTTATGATGGTATGGATGCGTACACTACGAGGTAGGAAAACGATCATTATATTCATTATAATGCTTTGACGGTCGCTATTTCTAATGGGTGTCCGAAAACAATAACTCCCAAAGAATGCTCGCCCAACTATGAAAGGGGGCTTAGGAGGTGTGCGAATCAACTGATGGGGTCCATACTCGCACGTGTGGGTCGTGTGTAGAACAGTGAATACATATCCAATTAACATGTTTAAGATAGTCACATAAGAAATATAGACTGATATGATAGGTCTCACTCATAATTGTATGTGCTTGCATCTAACCCCAACAGTGGAGTCACTTACTGAGTATTTCTTAAAATACTCAAGCCACGTGTTACTTATATTGTAGACGTTTCTTTATTGGATGGTGGGAAAGCTGTTTTAGGTTCCTTTTCAGGTAATGCAAGACAATCTTGTACGATTGACGATGACATCTTAACTCGAGACCATGGCACAGGAATAAGGTAGTTATATTTAATTTCTTAGACTTAGGTTAGATTAGACTATTTGCTTTTTTTAATATTTATTTATTTCATTTAGTATTTTGTTGTGTCGTTTTAAACAGGTTTTTGAACACATAAGTCCATGATATTGTTTTAAGATGAAGTTGTGTTTCATGATGAAGTTTAAACGCTTATTGTCGCACAAAATGATTACGTTACAATGATGGTAACAACTCTAGATAAACAGAAATCGAAAGACTAATATTTGTGAAGCAATATATTTAAATATTTAATATATTAGAACATAATATCTTATTTAAATAATATCAAATTTAATAAGATATTGTAATATGTATGAACTAATTTGAATCTCATTTCAATTTCAAATATATCTAATATATTTTTATTAAATATATCTAATATATTAAATATTAATTTAAATAGTTTCTTTTTCAACTAAATGGATCATTTTATTATATTAAGTCGGATGGACTTAATGATTATAAGTTTTAATCATATAAAATAAATTAATTAAATATATTAACTAATTAATTTTCATTTTATTAACTATAGACCACTCTACAAAAAATCTAGAATTTTATTCTTAGGCATCGAGGACAAGTTGTGTTCATCGATCCTTCATGGGTTGTTTATAATTGCAGCTAGGTCAAAAGCTTATTTCATTTTTATAGTTACATTTTTTATCTTAAGTACCACGGATTCTAAAATGAACAATTTTTTTTATAATTCAATCATAAATAAATTTTATTGATGGTTTAAGATCTACAAATCATCAAGGGTAAGAGAGAAGGGTTAGAGTTGAACTTTAGAAAAATACGAAAATAAAAAAAATAAAAAATAAAAAATAAAAAAAATAATTTGCCACACAAGTACTAAATGAATGAAATAAATTGGTATAAATAGTTGATTAATTTATTTGATAATTATAGAAAAATATATTTAAAAAAAGGGCAATTAAGCCCAAATGATAATGAAACAAATTAATAAATAAATAAATATTTATTTATCTCATAATTCTTCCTAAACTATTTGAGGATTGAATTTTATATCTATATTATAATAATAATAATAATAATAACGACGATGATGATGATGACGACGATGACGATGACAATGATTATGACGATAAGAATGACTATCACAATAATCATAATAATGATAATGATAATTATGATTATTATGATTATTGCGATAATAATGATGATTTAATAATGATAATAATAATAATAATAATAATAATTATCATTATGATAATAATAATCATAATATAATATTTCGATATATATACATAAGAAGGCTTATAATTATAAATATATGCAAAATATAATATATTTTAGAAACCGTCAATTAAAATACTATTATTCCCAATTGTGGCTTGGATTCTTTAATAATCTAAAAAGTACTCTAAATTATAAGACTGAAGTTATTGTCCATGATCAAGCCTAACATCATAAAAATAAAAAAATAAAAATAAATAAAATAATAGTATAATCAAAACAAGTTAAAAGATCAAAGAAAAATGGATTGAACCTATCGAGTTGAATGAGATTGGTCCAATTGAACCTAAGTGAATTATGGAACAAAACCACATAAGCCAAAGGAATCTTTACCAGCTTTTATAGCTCATTTCGGGGCTTTCTTTGTTTTCTTCTTTAAAGAGGATCTTCTTTCACGTACAAGGTAATTCAAGGATGAAGGAATACTAATCGACGATGGGGAGGATAAGGTCAATCAAGTGAAATAGTCAGTTAAGCATAATAGCAGCACCAACAACAATAATAACAAGCAAAATTAACTATTTAAGTAGTTTGAAAATCAAATGAATAGTTTTGCAATAGTTTCCATAACGTTGTAGATGAGTAGTCCATTTTACTACTATAAAACAATTCCGTTTTGGGCTAGTAAGAGGAGCCCATTGTTTAATCTCGTGAAATTATGTTTTCATTTCTCTATTTGTCTCTATCTGGTAAGTCCCAAAATGGTAGGCATATTGAATCAGCTGCATAAGTCATTCTCACCCATGTGGATCAAAAGACAAGTTATGTAAGAGTTCATAACTCACTGTCCAGGCTCATATGATCATTATATGAAATATTAATCCTTTTAATTAACGGATCTAGAAAGAGAGATTAAATATTTCGTAATCCACTCTTATACAAACTAATTGTAATGGATACCCCTACTCACATATCTCCACATAAACGATTTGAATTAAATCAAATCACTTCTAACGTATCAATAATGTTGAGGATAAGACACTCAACCTTATCCATATACTATAAATTCTTTAGGTTATTATTCACTACAACAAATTGCTTCATTCATAGCATTTGGTTATAGCATTTTTTAAAAAGAGCTATTAAAAATGTAAAAAAAAAAAATACTCATCGCTACTTTTTTACTTTTTGATTTGCACACCACGGACTCACACTCTCACTCCCACTCCTCTTTTTTCGTTTTGTTATTCTCGACCAAGGTCCCTGGATTGTATCTATCTCAAATCTCCATTATTTTTTCTCATTTCAATTTCATCTTATCTTGTTGACCAATATCTTTTCTTATTGTTATAGCTTTCTACAATAGATTTGTGGGTATTGATCGAGAAGTGCAAAAGTACCGAAAGCACCAATAGCCAACCATTATTAAAAGCCATGAAAAACTTGGTAGGTTCCTTCCCTTTTCATGGCTACTAGTCTTTTGTTGCTGATATTAAAGTTTTGTCAGAAACTCATTTCGCTGAATCTTGTTCCAGGTTTCCTTCATTCATCACTTCGTTTCTTTTAGAAAATTTCTTCTTTACGATCTCTCTTAGGGCTTCGTTGGATATTGCTCAACTATGTTTATGGTATAAAAGATAAACAATTATGAGTTGAGAACTAAATCTATTTCTTCTTTCTTAAACATTTGGATTGATACTTCTTTCTTTTTATTCTAGAGTTTAGGGTTTCTCCGTGTTTTCATGTTTGACTCTCTCTCTCTTTATAGGCCCCTTCATTTTCTCAATTGATTTCAACATTCAATTTTGGAAGATTATGCTTTTGATTTGGAGCATTTTGATTAATTTCAGAGATTTAGTTACATTCAAGGGTGTAATTTCTCATAGAATTTTATTGTTATTTGTTTTCTTTGTAGAATTTGTTTCACTTCTTTGTCTCCGACCTTTAGAGCTTAGACTCTGTTTCAATCTTTTGTGAGTTATACTTTAGTAGATCTTCCAATTTTGTGGGCATCGTTTTCCCTCTCTGTTTCAATCTTTTGTGAGTTATACTTTAGTAGATCTTCCAATTTTGTGGGCATCGTTTTCCCTATGTTTGTTTCGATTTATCAACATATCATCCTTACTGATCCAAGTTCCAAAGTTGTGCTTATAGCAAATTTAAACACTTTCTTTTTCTTAATTGGTCAAATGTGTCATCTTTCTCGATTTACATTTTCTACTTATCTACTAGATCAATATATATATATATATATATATGAATTCTTTCCCTACAAAAATAAATAATAATAATAATAATAATAATAAAAAAAGTGATTTAAAAATTTAAAATAGCTATTAATAATAAAATAATTTTTTTTATAATTTAGTAAAAAAAAAGAGAGTTTTGAGCCTCCATATCTATTAAAAAAAATAAAAAAGACTTATTTAATTTTTTTTTTGTTTAAGTGCTAGTCTTATTTAAATCAAAATTCTTTTAAATTAAAAAAAATGTATTATTATGCCGCAAATTTAATTACAAATGACCTTGCGATTGTTTTCTTTTAAATTAAAAAAAATGTATTATTATGCCGCAAATTTAATTACAAATGACCTTGCGATTGTTTCGAGAACTCTCGAATTATATGTATTATTATGCCGCAAATTTAATTACAAATGACCTTGCGATTGTTTCGAGAACTCTCGAATTATATTCCCTCCGATTATTTTTGTAAATAAAAAAATATGTATTTCTATTAATAACTAATTTATGTAAATATACTAATTGAATCCACCAACCTATCCACAAATAATTTCATTTATGATTAAAGATAAAGATCGATGAGAAAGAGTTGAATCAAATTGTCAATTATTTACTATAACAACCATACGTTACATATTGTATTTCATAATAATATTCCTTTCTAACAAAAATACTATATTTCATCTAATATTTTATTGATGATGTTACAAGTTATGAAACATAAATCTTGTAAGACGACGATTTGGTAGCTTATAAATTAAATTATATCAAAATTAGTAGTTTAATCGTTAAAAAACATCCTGACTGAATATACATATTCACTTTCTCTACTTGCAACTTTTCTAAAAGTAGCTGGATTTATTTTATTATAACACATTAGTTCAAATTAAGATAGGTGAGAAGGAATGAAATGAAGAATTATGGTAAAAAAGTTGTATCCATAGAGGCATCAAACCATTTTATTTAAGGGAGACGGGTAAAAACCAGAATTGATCACTTTCTAGCGATCATGGAAGCAACAACAAAAGCAAAAATAAAATAGTTACAGGGGATTGGTTGAATTCATAGAGACATTCAACCGTTTTATTTAATAGAGACCGTGATAAACATGAGAATTAATCATCTTCTAGCAATCATGGAAACAATAGCAAATATAGTTAAATGGGATTTGTCCAATTGGAACACATTCACATGTTGATTTGGGAAACTTTTGTAAACATCTCTTCGCTACAGCCTTTTGCATACTTTTATAACAAATTATTAATGAAAACATGAGGGATATTGTTTTTCTATAAGCATAAATGTAACGCCAAAAAAAGAGGGGGGGGGCTAAGTTAGTTGAGGGGCAAAAATGTCATTTTGCCCCTCCAGCCCTAATAGGGGTCCAAGGAGAACCCCGTCACATCCCCTGCAAAAGAAAAAGAGAGTTAGAGAGAAATTTGAGTGGAGTCAGCCGTGATGTTTAACGAACCACTTTCAGAATCCACCTTCAGACGAGACTTGTACAAGGATTGAGAGGTTATCGAGCTTGTCGCTCCGTCAAGACCCAAGAACATTTCGCGAGGTAAGGTTCTAAACGACATTTCTCAGATCTGAGTTTTTTCTATGTGAATCGAGTCCTAAAATGCTGAAATATTCACCAAGGAACGACTCTACGCACGATCTGTGAAGAATTTTGGCCAAGACCTCAATCCGAAGGCGGAGATCCGAGAATCGTCCGAGAATGGTGAGCAAACTTCCGACGCTCTTAACTCGTCCGGTAGTCAAGCAAAAATTATAAAAAAAAATACTAGGACGTAGCCCCTAACACGATCTAGAACTTTGCCGAAGAAATCATATTGATTCAATCAACGGATCGAAAGATATGAATATCGGAGAAGGGGACTGTGTTACAGATTTCAGAGGACAGAGAAGAAAAAGAAAAAAAAAAAAAAAGAGGTCGCCCGGCGAGCGGCGAAGGGCGGCGTGACAGGCACCGAATGTCACATTTGCACTTTTAATGGCAGCGGACTTGTGATTGTGCGGCACTCACTTTCCAAGACAAGTGAGCTAAGCCAATTCCTTCTTGCGTCACCTACGGCCAAGCGACGTATGCTCGAGCCTCTAGCCTCGATTTTAAGATAAGGTTTTAGAAAATGAGGGTAGAGAGAGATTTCGAAAGAGAGATTTTCGAAAGGGAGATTTTTGAAAGAGAGATTTTTGAAAGAGACGTTCTATAAGCAAGCAAGAGAGAAATAACAACGACTTACACTATATAACCTTGGGTAGGGAGAAGTTGACAACTAGTCGTATCCCCCTATAGTACATTTTGGGGAGATACCCCTATCCCATCACGAGGGTACGAACGCGTACATCCAATGGTAGAACAACGATCGTTATGCTTTGCATAGCGCTGCCGTGACGGTTCTAGTTTTAACGGGTCCCGACATAAGGGGCTCCCAGAGTATGTCCACCAGATAAAGACACTAGCCCAGCGGTGTGCGAACTAGCTGGTGAGCCTATACTCGCACATATGGGCTGTGTGTAGAGTATATGGTACATGTCCACGATTACCCGTTAGGATTGCACCGTAGGAAAAATGAAACGAAATGATAGGTCCCATCATTGCATTGCATGTGATTGTCGCATAACCCCGATAGGGGGTCACTTACTGAGTATTCTAGAAATACTCAAGCCTCGTGCTACTTTACTTTTGCAGATAAGGGCAAGGCACCCATGTGACAACGACGGCGGCGTCGTACACCTCGGGACCGTGGCACATGCATAGGGTAGTTGTTTGTTTATTCCATTTCGTAGTCTAGTCTGAATTCGGTTTGCATCATTAGTATAGGTTAGTATAGGTTGAAATATATTTGCATAATAAACCATAGGGTAGAATAAAACATTCATTTTGGTTTTGTTACTTTTCATTTATTTCAATAATGTTCTTTTCTTTTTCCTTGTAATCGTTTTCTCTATCACGAGGTAATAAAAGGCGAGAGTAAGTCGCATTTATGAATAGAGCCCATTTAATGTATACTCAGCATTTCAAGGTATAGTAATGACCTCAGATTAAATAGGTAAAATATTAGGGTCGTTACAATAAACCTAGTTGAGCAACATCCAACGAAACCCTAAGAGAGATCGTAAAGAAGAAAATTCCTAATAGAAACAAAGTGATGAATGAAGGAAACCTGGAGCAAGATTCGACCAAATGAGTTTCTGATACGAAACTTTAATATCAACAACAAAAGACTAGTAGCCATGAAAAGGGAAGGAGCCTACTGAATTTCTCATGGCTTTCAATAATGGTTGGCGTTTGGTGCTTTTGGTACTTTTGCACTTCCGGGCCAATACCCACAAATCTATTATAGAAGGCTATAACAATAAGAAAAGATATTGGGTCAATAAGATAAGATGAAACTGAAATGAGAAAGAATAATGAAGATTTGAGATAGATACAATCCAGGGGCCTTCTTGAGAATTACAAAAAGAAAATATAGGAGTGGGAGCGAGAGTGTGAGAGAATTTATACAATGAGGATGACTCTTTCGGATTTGGCACTTAACGATCCCAATATTTCCTGCTATATAGTCATGTTACTTATTCTTCGGTTGTCAGAGTGAAGATTTTTCTCATGGATCAACACGAATCATTCCAACATATTTTGTACTAACTTACCTGCATTTTAAGAAAATTTTGAAGAGATAGAATTTTTACAAACTAAACACACTATACATTGGAATGGATAGTAACTTTTAATTTTTTTTTAAACTTTTCTTAACATCCTATCTTTAAGATTATTTTCATCCGAACATAGTCTCGATTCATTCATTTACTCCTTTACTCGGATGTCAGAATCTTTAATAGTTGTAATTTATATAACAATACATACTACTCTAGTCGAGGTAGTTAAGGTCATTCCATGAAGTTACGTACCATAATTGGCTACTTTCCAATGAAGATATAAAACTTATTGAGTCACCATATTTGTCAAATAAAATATGTATATAAATACAGGCTCTACAATGGCAAATGAGCAAACCAACTCTACATTCAAACACATAAATTTAGTATATTACAACACTGATATTTTAGGAGATGGCAAACTTCTCTTGCTCCCTCTTTGTTCTTGTCCTGGTTCTCTCAGGTACGTATGGTTGTTTAGATGCCTTTATGTTTTGTGTTGTAAGCCTGGATGGGTATTAAAGTATGTATAACTTCGAAATTTTACGCAGCTGGTTGGATGGTGCCTCTAGCAACCCACGCAAAACAATGTGATGTGAAGATGTTCGAATATGCATGCGACGCCACTGGATGTCACCAAAAGTGCCTAGAGGTTTACCCAAATTCAACATCTCAATGTGTTGAAACTCCGGAATTTCCCACCAACTCTGCTTGCCATTGTTTCTTCCCTTGTGAAGAAAATTGAGTTTTAATGTGATGCCCTTCTTTTCCTTGTACTAATCCACGTATTCTAATGCCCTAATTCCCCACATTTCCTAAATAAAATGGTTAGGTGACTTTGCTGCTATTCAATTTGTCATTATGGTTTTAAAGGATACAAAAGAAGGATTATGAGACTCAAGGATTGTTCAAAATGTCTACAAAAGATGTTTGTTTCTAATGCCCTAAAGAATTTTAAGGCCCCAAGGTCTTTGGAAAAGGCTTAGAAAGGAGCATCCTCTGTTTTTTATTCCTTATAGGTAAATAAAAATGATTCATAGAGTGAATAGTTTATATTTAAAAAAGTGGAAAAAAATAAAATAATTTTTTTTAATAAAATATTTTAATAGTTTATATTTTTAGAAAAAGTTTATATCTTTTTAATAAAATAATTATAAAAAAATGGAAAATTACTAAATTAGCCTTGAACTTTGAATTAAATTCGAAAGATGAGAAAGTCCTCCCTATTTTAGAATCAACTGTTGGAAAGAGGGATAGTGAAAGAGATAAGAATAGATGAATGCTGCGATACTTTATTATTGTCTACTGACTCAATGCTTAGAGGCTTACACAATTCCAGTATTTATACTTTATACACTGGACCAGAAATAGTAAATCATCGAAATCTAGAAAGAATTTAAATCTACTAACAATCTCCTAAAAATCTCATAGTTTGAATATTTGAATCATATCTCTACTACTCTGAATCATATCTTCATTTTGAATCATATCTCAACACTCCCCCTTGATTCAAAGTTGCAAATGCCAAGTAATCGTCTGAAGTAGCAAAACTTTTCTTTTGACAAAGCCTTGGTAAGTATGTCTGCTAGCTGTTCATCGGTGTTACAATATTCCAAGACAATTTCTTCGTCTGCAACAAGATCACGAATATAGTGATGTCGAAGTTCAATATGTTTTGTTCTACTGTGAAACGCTGGGTTCTTTGTCATAGAAATAGTTGCTTTATTATCACAAAATATCTTTGTTGCCCCTTTTTGCTCTTGTTGAAGGTCAGCTAACATTCTTCTTAGCCAAATGGCTTGACACGCTGCTGAAGTTGCTGCAACATATTCTGCTTCTGATGTTGACAACGCCACTGTTGCTTGTTTCTTTGAGCTCCAAGTGATCGCTCCTGACCCTAAAGTGAAAACATTGGCTGAAATGCTTCGTCTATCATCTAATGATCCTGCCCAATCACTATCAGTGAATCCATATAGTTTGAAATTAGAGGATTTAGAATACCAAATTCCATACTCCATAGTTCCGGCAATGTAACGTAAGACTCTTTTTGCTGCTCCATAATGAACCTTTGAAGGATGTTGCATAAACTTAGAAATAATACCAACAGGAAATGCAATGTCGGGTCGTGTGTGAGTTAAGTAAATCAGTCCGCCAACCAAGCTTCTGAACCTTCTAGCATCTGTCATTTCTGCTCCATCATCATGTTGTAATTTCTCATTAATATTCATAGGTGTAGCTGCAGGCTTACAATTAAGCATACCAAATTTACTCATAATATCTTTGGCATATTTTCTTTGTGAAATAAAAATTCCATCTTCAACTTGATATACTTCAAGACCAAGAAAATAGTGCAATAGACCCATATCTGACATCTCAAATTCACTCATCATTTGAGACTTAAATTTATCCAAAAGAGAGTTAGAAGAGCTAGTGTAAATAATATCGTCAACATAGAGGCAAATAATGATGAAATCACTTTTACCTTCCTTCTTCACATATAAAGTAGGCTCATTCTCACTTCTCATGTATCCTTTCTTTTGAAAATACCCATCAATCTTGCTGTACCAAGCTCGAGGGGCCTGCTTTAATCCGTATAGTGCCTTTCTCAACTTGTATACCTTTGTTTCTTTGTCCTTCTTTATGAATCCTTCTGGTTGTGCTACATAAACCTCTTCTTGTAAATCTCCGTTAAGAAATGCTGACTTAACATCAAACTGATAAACTGGCCACCGCAATTCTGCTGCTAATGCTAGAATAGTTCTTACAGTTTCAAAACGAGCTACTGGAGAAAAAGTTTCTTCAAAATCTATACCTTGTTGTTGTGCATACCCTTTTGCTACAAGACGGGCCTTATGCTTTTGTATGCTTCCATCTGGTGCAAATTTTGTCTTGAACACCCATTTCAAATTGATTGCATTTTTTTCGTTTGGTAAGTCAACCATCTCCCATGTTCCATTTTTCTCAATGGACTGCATCTCTTCTACCATGGCTTTCTTCCACTCTTCTCTTTCAGCTGCTTCGTCATAACACATAGGATCTGAAACAGTAAGAGCAAATTGACATGATGCATATATGTCAGTTAAAGATTTATACTTCTTTGGAGGTGTCTCATCTGAAAGTTCTTCAAGAGAAGAATCGCTGTTTAGTGATGCTGAAGATGATGAATTTGACACATTTTGTGTTGCAGTGGAGACA
>NW_019268518.1:121750-128929 GCF_002738365.1 Cucurbita moschata
TTCTTAATCGATTCTTAGATCCATGGCTTTTAGGAGCTTTTAGGCCACAAAACTCCCAGAAAAGAGAGAAGGACGACAAACAAAGAGGAAAAGGGAAGGAAGAGGACCGAAATCGGCGACGGAAATGCCGCGGGAAAGAGAGAGAAAGCTCGCCGGAAAATCGACCGAAGTCGGGTAAGGAAGACGAGATCCACGGATCCGGGTCAACCCGAACCCAGAACCCGGGAGAGCCAGCCCGTTCCTCCCTTGGCCTCTACCTTCGGCCCAGCCCAACTTCAGCGGCCCAAACCTCAAACCGGCCCAGAAGCTACGGTTCGGTTGAACCAACCCAGACCAGACCCACGGTCCAATTGAGCCGGCCTGCAAACCAAACTCCTGCGGCCCAGCCCAGTAAGCCGAGGCCCAACGATTAGTCTTGGCCCAGTAGCCCTCCACAGCCCACGACCCGAACCGGGCTGCGACCCGCGCTTCGACCCGACACTGCCACCCGACGTGGCTTTCTCTGCTACTGCCACGTGTCACTCAACGGCGCAGGCAGTCCCTCGGCTCGGCTCGGCGCAAACGGCTCGGGCTCCCTCCGGCGACTCCTCCGGCGGCTCCAGCGGCTGTTCGGCTCGGCTCACCTGTTTTCAGCCCGGTTTCCACTGTTTCGACCCTCCCGAATCTGTTTTCGGCCTCGATTAAGGTATCCGAGGCCGTTTCAGAGCCGTATTTCACATTTATTAAATTATAGGTAAATTATTTGTGAAATACTAACGGAAAGTGGTGGACGGTGTGATAGGAAACAAACCCCGGGGACGTAGGGAGCGGCTCTCACGGAACGGGAGCTTACGTTTAGCGATTTAGGGAGTACTTCGGCCAAGGCCAACCAAGTAAGTGGCCTTACTATAGGATAGGCTAAATAAATTGTATGATGCTTGATGATATGCGCGGTATATACATAATTTGTTGAGTGACGCTTGATATGTTTGACGCACGTTGTGGCATTATGATGAGCATGATGATTGAATGATTTTTACCTTAATATGATGATGTTTTCCATATTGAGCATGCTAGATGATGATGAGTGCCATATTGCATCATGTCTTAGATCGACGTAGGACACAACCCTAAGAGCATGAAAATGATATTAATATAAATATCCACGAGTATGGNACGTAGGACACAACCCTAAGAGCATGAAAATGATATTAATATAAATATCCACGAGTATGCGTTACCTAGAGTAACAAAGAGATGAGACTAGAGGGTTGTGTCAGAAGAGACATTACGATGGACTTAGAGGGACCTCATGCATTTTGTATGTTCATAAGCATAGGGCTACTTCCCCTAGAGATGATGAGTGCAGACGCGCACCTTACGATGAGCGCGAATGCGCACAGGTGCGAAAGCACACAGATGAGGGTGTTCATGAGGCGCATGACACTATGGGGTTCCGCTGACCTCCGGACGTCGCTACAGATTAGCTTGACCAGAGGGTCCAGGGGGTGTGCGAGCGCCCTGGGGACTCACACTCGCACGTGTGAGTCGTGTGTAGGGAAGTACTACACATCCAATTTTTCCGAGACTGGAGGCCACCCCTAAGATGATTAGAGATAGGTCCCTATTCATGATTGCATGTGTTTGCATTAGCATGGCCCCTATAGTGGGGTCACTTACTGAGTATTTCTTCGAAATACTCAGGCCGTGTGCCATATTGTTTTTTTTCAGGTAAAGGCAAGGCGCCCATGTACGGTTGACGGTGGCATCGTGATCAGAGACTGTGGTGCGTGCATAGGATAGATGCATATTTAATTCCTAGTCTTAGTTAGAATAGGGCGTTTACAATTCATTCATTTAGATTAATTAATTTGTAGTCGTTTTATTTTATTTTCTTTTCTTTTTGGAACTCTAGCTCAATGTTTGAAACACGTAAGTCCGGCAGTGTTTTCCAAAGTTTTAATGTATTCTGAAGTTTTAAATTTTTCTGCTATTAATAATGAGCATGCTTAGATTTTTATTCTGCATTAGAGATGAGCATGAGACGTTAGTGGCGACTCTGGATATGTGGAAATTTAGGGTCGTTACAGTTAGTATCAGAGCTCTAGGTTTTAGATTCTGTAGATTAGCCTACGATGTAGGCTTGGCACGCTCTACGGTCCCAACGTCGATGCCCCGTCACCGTCAGGTACGCCTTGCATAAGATAAGAAAAGAGAAACGTTTTAAAACTCGCATGCATTTTTTTTTATGTTGACATTACTGATATGGTTGTGATATTCCACGTATTTATTTAAAAGTATGATGTCATGTGTTGCATGCTGAGTAATTTTGGTTAGTAGCATGAGATGATGCTTAGCATGACGAATGTTTACTTCTTTGGCGTTACGATGTATTGTATAGGGTGCGTATTGTTATTTATATATATGCATAGTATTTAGGCTTTAGACTTAAGCAACCTTATCTTGGTTTATAGAACCATGCCCAGAGGACGAGGAAGAGGAAGAGGAAGAGGAAGACGAGGAAGGGGGCGACCCCGTCGTAGAGAAGTAGGACGAGGTGTGGCAGTAGGGGGCCCACCTCAAGAAAGATCAGAGACTGGGCCGGTAACAGTTACGCCGCCCCCAGTCTTACCGCCAGTTGAGCTACCTCCTCAAGCTCCACTACAAGCTGAGCCTCCACCACCAGTAGAAGCCCCACCCCAGCCTACCCTACCACTCCAAGTCGCACCTGAAGCTGCACCCCCAATAGGTGGAGTAGATGCTAATACTAGGTTAATGTGTGACTCGATCCAAGCCCTAATTCAAACCTTAGTAACCAATCAACAAGCCAGTCTACAACAGGCCCAGGAACAAGCCCAAGCACAGGCCCAGGCACAGGCGTTGGCACTGGCACAAGTACAGGCATAGGTACAGGCCCAGGCACAGGCACAAGCCACTGCTCAGGCCAATCCCCCAGTAAACCCTCCACAACCTGTTAGATGTTCAAACTGGATAAGGGATTTCAAGAGATACGACCCTCGACCATTCACTGGTTCCCTAGTAGACCCCATAGAAGCCCAAATGTGGATTGCAGCGGTGGAAACCACCTTTGAGACTATGGAGTGCCCAGAGAACCAAAAGGTCGCCTGTGCAACCTTCGTCCTACAGAAGGACGCAGAGATATGGTGGAGAGATAACAAGACCCTTCTTAACCCAGAAGGGGGACCAATGAACTGGGAACGATTTAAGAAGGCCTTCCTTAAAGAATATTATCCTAAGTCAGAGCGACTTAAAAAGCAGCAGGAGTTCGCCCACCTGGTACAGGGCGGACTCACAGTGGAGAGGTACAACCAAGAGTTTAATAGACTCAAGAGATTCGCACCGTCCATGGTGGACACTGAGGAAAAGATGACAGAGAAATTTGTATTGGGTTTGGTACCAAGAATCCGCCGCATGTTGGAGGCGTTCAACCCAAAGACCTATGAGGAAGCCTTGAGAACTGCCAAGGCTTTAGAGAAACCAAAGGATGAGAAACGGCGTGAAGAGCGAGTTATAATTGGGCAGAAGCGTCCTCATGAATCAGGAGGCTCTGATCGTCCACCACCAGCAAATAGGCACCGTTCCAATAACAAACCCGCTCCTAGATGGGAGGAGCGACGCCCTCCCCGACGTACTGACAGGAACCCCAGGAATCAGGATGGGGCCAGAGGGAGGAGAGAGGAAGGGTGCACTATCTGTGGAAGACTACACGGTGGGAGGTGCATGGCTGGCAGCCGAACGTGTTATAGGTGTGGCCAAGAGGGGCACATCGCCGTGAACTGTACGGCCGGAAATGCTGCAGCACAAGCAAACCTGCCCAGAGTAGTAGAGCAAATGGATCAACCAGCACCACCGCGAGCTCAAGCTAGGGCCTACGCGTCAACCAGCAGGGACACTGGGAGGTCCGACGCCGTGGTGACAGGTACACTATCCATTTTAGGTCATTTCACTTTTACCTTATTTGATTCTGGTTCCACGCATTCCTTTATTTCCATGTCGTTTGTTGTACAAGCTGGGTTCAAATTAGAACAGCACCCCTGCGGGGGTAGACTTAGTATCTAGGGATAGAGTAAAGGATGGCCAAGTGATCATAGGGAACCAAACTTTAAGCGTTGACCTGATGGTGGTAAACATGACGGATTTCGAAGTCATACTGGGCATGGATTGGTTAGCTGAAAATCGAGCAAGTATAGACTGTCGCAAAAAGGAAGTAAAATTTTCACCACCGACAGGACCTACCTTTAAATTTAAAGGCACAAATACCGGGATTACCCCCAAGGTAGTCTCGATGATGAAAGCAAAGAGGTTAGTCCAACAAGGTGGATGGGCTATATTAGCATGTGCTGTAGACGTAAGAGGAAAGGAAAAGACCCTGGCAAACGTGCCAATAGTAAACGAGTTTCCGGATGTATTTCCGGATGACTTACCTGGAATACCCCCTTCCCGAGCGGTCGACTTTGTCATCGAACTCGAGCTTGGAACTAGGCCTATTTCCAAAGCACCCTATCGCATGGCGCCAGCAGAGTTGAAAGAACTTAAGGCGCAATTGCAAGACTTACTAGATAAAGGATTCATTCGACCTAGCGTGTCCCCCTGGGGTGCGCCAGTGTTGTTTGTTAAGAAGAAAGATGGATCGATGCGTCTGTGCATCGATTACAGAGAGCTAAACAGGAGAACCGTAAAAAACAAATATCCTCTACCTAGAATAGAAGACTTGTTTGATCAACTCAGAGAGGCAACAGTATTCTCTAAGATAGATCTTAGGTCCGGTTACCACCAAATTAGGATTAATGAAAAAGATGTACCAAAAACAGCGTTTAGAACAAGGTACGGTCACTACGAGTTTGTAGTGATGTCATTTGGCCTCACTAATGCCCCAGCCGTGTTTATGGAGTTAATGAACCGGGTATTCAAAGAATGCCTAGACATGTTCGTGATTGTGTTCATTGACGACATCCTCATATACTCGAGAACCGACCTAGAGCACGAGGAACACCTCCGAAAAGTCCTAACCACCCTAAGAGAGCACAAGTTGTACGCCAAGTTCTCCAAATGCGAATTTTGGTTACGACAAGTCTCTTTCCTAGGACACGTGGTGTCAAAGGATGGAATATCTGTAGATCCCACCAAGGTCGAAGCGATCACAAAGTGGGAACGCCCAACTACGGTAATGGAAGTAAGGAGTTTCCTAGGATTGGCGGGGTATTATCGAAGGTTCGTGCAGGACTTCGCTAAAATATCCTCGCCTTTAACCAAGTTAACAAAGAAAGGGGTGCCATTTAGATGGGATGATGCTTGTGAGTTAAGCTTCCAGAACCTAAAAGAGAGATTGGTAACCGCCCCAGTACTCATAGTACCCGAGAGCTCAGAAGGATATGTGATCTATAGTGATGCCTCCACGAAAGGACTGGGATGTGTGTTAATGCAACACGGCAAGGTTGTCGCATACGCATCTCGTCAACTTAAAGAATATGAAAAGAACTACCCTACCCATGACCTAGAGTTGGCTGCTGTAGTGTTCGCACTAAAAATCTGGCGACATTACCTGTATGGTGAAAAAACCCAAATTTTTACCGACCACAAAAGTTTGAAATACTTCTTCACCCAGAAAGAGTTAAACATGAGGCAGAGAAGGTGGTTAGAATTGGTGAAGGATTATGACGTAGATATCCAGTACCACCCTGGGAAAGCAAATGTGGTTGCAGATGCCTTGAGTAGGAAGACGGTCCACTCGTCGGCCCTCATTACGAGGGAAGTGAGGGTACAAAGAGAGTTCGAGCGAGCCAACATAGCTGTAGCGACCGAGGGAGTCATAGCACAGCTGGCCCGGCTCACAGTACAACCTACGCTTAGGCAGAGAATTATTACCTCCCAACGAGAGGATCCTAACCTACAGAAAGTCCTAGGACAGCTAGACAAAGGTCCAGTAGATGGATTCTCTAAGTCAGCAGATGAAGGACTATTGTGTCAGGGGCGCTTATGTGTGCCGGCAATAGAAGATTTAAGGAAGGAGATGCTGATGGAGGCTCACAACTCGCCATTTTCCATGCATCCAGGAGGTACTAAGATGTACCAAGATTTAAAACAACACTTTTGGTGGAAGAGCATGAAGAGAGATGTGGCCGGGTTTGTGAGCAAGTGCTTAGTTTGTCAACAAGTGAAAGCTCCAAGACAAAAGGCGGCGGGGTTGTTGCAGCCCCTAAGCATACCAGAGTGGAAGTGGGAAAACATAGCGATGGACTTCATAGTAGGTTTACCCAAAACGCCCAAAGGCTATACAGTGATCTGGGTAGTTGTTGATAGGTTGACCAAGTCGGCACACTTTCTACCTGGGAAGGTTGCATATACAGTTGACAATTGGGCACAACTGTACGTGAAAGAAATAGTAAGACTACATGGAGTCCCAGTGTCTATAGTGTCGGATCGGGATCCACGCTTTACGTCAGCGTTTTGGCGCGGACTCCAAAAAGCACTGGGTACCCGCCTCGACTTTAGTACCGCCTTTCACCCCCAAACAGATGGACAAACGGAGCGTTTAAACCAAATTCTAGAGGACATGTTACGCGCCTGCGTACTAGATTTTAAGGAAAGTTGGGATTCCAAACTTCACCTAATGGAATTCTCGTATAACAACAGTTTCCAAGCAACTATTGGAATGGCACCGTTTGAGGCCCTGTACGGGAAACGGTGTAGGTCCCCACTATGTTGGAACAAGGTAGGAGAGAGAGAATTAGTAGGACCCGAGTTGGTTCGACTCACCAATGAGGCGGTCCAGAAAATTCGAGCGAGGATGCGTACCGCTCAGAGTAGACAGAAAAGCTACGCTGATGTAAGGCGTAAAAGCCTAGAGTTTGAGGTGGGGGACCCAGTATTCCTCAAGGTAGCTCCTATGAAAGGTGTGTTAAGATTCGGGCATAAGGGCAAGTTAAGTCCTAAATTCATTGGACCATTTGAGATCCTAGAGCGAGTTGGTCCGGTAGCGTATAAGTTAGCCTTACCTCCAGCCCTCTAAGGAGTACATATTGTATTTCACGTGTCGATGTTGAGGAAGTACATCACGGATCCTATCCACGTAATAGATTACGAACCACTCCAGCTCAATGAAGATCTGAGCTACGAGGAAAAACCAATAAGAATCTTAGCTAGAGAAGTAAAAACCTTACGCAACAGGAGCATTGCGTT
>NW_019268518.1:130862-141243 GCF_002738365.1 Cucurbita moschata
ATTACGATGGATTTAGAGGGACCTCATGCATTTTGTATGTTCATAAGCATAGGGCTACTTTCCCTAGAGATGATGAGTGCGGACGCGCACCTTACGATGAGCGCGAATGCGCACAGGTGCGAAAGCACACAGATGAGGGTGTTCATGAGGCGCATGACACTATGGGGTTCCGCTGACCTCCGGACGTCGCTACAGATTAGCTTGACCAGAGGGTCCAGGGGGTGTGCGAGCGCCCTGGGGACTCACACTCGCACGTGTGAGTCGTGTGTAGGGAAGTACTACACATCCAATTTTTCCGAGACTGGAGGCCACCCCTAAGATGATTAGAGATAGGTCCCTATTCATGATTGCATGTGTTTGCATTAGCATGGCCCCTATAGTGGGGTCACTTACTGAGTATTTCTTCGAAATACTCAGGTCGTGTGCCATATTGTTTTTTTTCAGGTAAAGGCAAGGCGCCCATGTACGGTTGACGGTGGCATCGTGATCAGAGACTGTGGCGCGTGCATAGGATAGATGTATATTTAATTCCTAGTCTTAGTTAGAATAGGGCGTTTGCAATTCATTCATTTAGATTAATTAATTTGTAGTCGTTTTATTTTATTTTCTTTTCTTTTTGGAACTCTAGCTCAATGTTTGAAACACGTAAGTCCGGCAGTGTTTTCCAAAGTTTTAATGTATTCTGAAGTTTTAAATTTTTCTGCTATTAATAATGAGCATGCTTAGATTTTTATTCTGCATTAGAGATGAGCATGAGACGTTAGTGGCGACTCTGGATATGTGGAAATTTAGGGTCGTTACAATAAGACTACCCACAACTTTGTGAAAGAAACAAGTGTTGAAAATGTAACGACCCAAAATTTTCTACTTAATTTAAGGTCGCTACTGTATACGTACCATAAACATTGAATGCGGAAGACTTCATTTAAATTCCATAAAACATAACCTTTACCTTAAAACACAGCCATGGACTTACGTGTTTCGAAAACATCTTTAAAACAACACAACAAAATACCCAAAATAAAATAAATAAGTATTTAAGTTTAAAACATCTTATTCTATCCTAAGTCTAAGAAAATAAATACCACTATCCTATGCATGTGCCATGATCTCGAGTTGCGATGCCGTCGTCAGCCGTACAGGAATGTCTTGCCTTAACCTGAAAAATGTAGTAGCACATGGCTTGAGTATTTAAAGAAATACTCAGTAAGTGACCCCACTATTGGAGCTAAATGCAACAATCACATGCAATGAAATGATGGGACCTATCTTTCGTTTCGTTTTCCCTACGATGCTGTCCTAACGGGTAATCGTGGACGTATACCATATACTCTACACACAGCCCATACGTGCAAGTATGGGCTCACCAGCTAGTTCGGACACCGTTGGGCCACTGTCCTTAGCCGGTGGGCATACCATGGGAGCCCCTTATGCCGGGACTCGTTAAAACTAGAACCGTCACGGCAGCGCTATGCAAAGCATAACGATCATTGTCCTGCCATTGGATGTATGGGTCCGTACCCTCGTGATGGGATACGGGTATCCCCCCAAATGCATGAGCACACAATATGCATGAGGCCCCACTAGTCCTACAGTTATCATTAATGAACATAACCCCTGTCACGTTTTCATGCTTACATGTCATTCTCATTCTCATTTCTTTACATATCATACATATTCCTAACAGGGTTATGTTTCATGCAATTTACCGTATTTCATGTCATACAATTCATGCAGTTACATTCAAATATTCATACAAACAAGCCATAATCGTTCAAGGACCACACATCGTTACATGCATTACACATCACATCAGACTAAAAGCATACATTCACGTTCACCTAACTACCTACTTAAGCACAATAACCTAGCATACAATGCATCATATCATAAACAAGTCATAACGTAAACACTTCATAGTCATATCGTTCTCTAACTTACAATAGTCTTAACGTTCTTATACCTATCACAGACATATCATTACGTAACGTACCTTAGTCATATCATCACTAGAACATATCCTAACGCCATCATTTTATCAATTTATCACAAACCTATCCCTTTCTACCCATAACCTAACTGTATTCTTTCATCAATCTCTCCTATCCATAGCACTCCGGTATGTAATCTAACCTTAACGTTTCATGAACGTATCTTACTCCTATCGTTACATTTCGTTTTGTGCATCCTTCTCGTATCCTATTTCAAACATCTCCTTGAGCACATCGTACCATAATTATTATCGTACAATCCACATATTATAACATAACATAACATATAGGAAGCATATCGATCCACAAACAATTCACACATATAAATATATATGACACGTGCAGAACCACAGGGCACGTGTCAACATCAAATATAACCATGCCGATAGTAAGGTTACTTACCTGGCTAGCTTAAGTCGTTGTCACGAATATATCTTTAATGAGAGTTCGATTCCGTCCTTTCAAATCCGGGTCAACCTATATGAGCCCATGACATTAGTTTCGGGTTTGAATTCTACAATATTATTTCTCTAATTTACATTGGTCCATTGTTAGAAGTCTTGAAATGTTATATATCTATAATTATATATTTATTAAAAATCTCATTTTTCATTGTTACTATTGTATAAAAAGTAATACTGGTAAGTTATTCTGAGCTTTACTATTCTCTGTATTTACCGGTCTATATTTACCCATCTGTATTTACCGTTTCCCTCCATATTTAGTTTCTGGTTTTTAATTCCCTAATCTCTCTTTTTTATCTGTTGCCTTCTAATTCTGGATCTCTATTTCCAAATCTATGCCTTTTTAATTCTGTTATCATGTATTCCAAATTTACAATGGATCTCTATTTCCAAATCTTTCCCTCAGAGTTTCCTATTTACTGATCCCATTGTTTCCTATTCATAAGTTTTATTCGTCATTCTATCTTTAATCTATTCATTTGGCTGGCTGCCTGATAAAAATCTAATCTAATATTACTAATCTGACCTGATTTACTAGAATCGTATAAATAATTGACATTTAGTTTCTAACTCAAAGCTAGATCAGTGTAATAATTCAATGAAGATCTAACTATAATTGGTTGTGATTTCGAAAAAAAAATAGGATAAAAGAAAAGGAAGATTTAATATATATATATTGATGAGATCTATCTTCACATCTACTGTAAACGTCATTCTCATTTTTTTGTTTTTCTCAAGTAAATCTGACTATTATTGATTTTTTGTTTCTTTTTGCAATAACTGTTACTTTCTGGCGTAAGATGGGTTGAGGAGAGATAATTGTGGGAAGGGATGAGAGGTTGGTGGGGAGAAGTGGGGAAATATTGTTTTTTTTTTTTCTTCTTCATTTATTTATTTATTAATTATTATTATTTTAATTATTTTTATTTGTTTATTTGTTTATTTATTTTTTGGGCTATTACAGAAAATTTCTAAATCCCACTTCCCCACACAAAGTTGCCATAAAAAGCTCAAGAAAAACCATGAAGTTACCATCTAAGAGTTACCCAAGTTTGTCATATCTAACCTATCCCATTTAATTCTTGCACTTTCAAGGAGGATTTCTTATGAAGACCACTGTAACGACCCGAAAGTTTCTGCTCAATTTAAGGTCGCTACTATATACGTACTATAAATATTGAATACGGAAGACTTCATTTAAATTCCATAAAACATAACCTTTATCTTAAAACACAACCATGGACTTACGTGTTTCGAAAACATCTTTAAAACGATACAACAAAAGACCCGAAATAAAATAAATAAGCGTTTAAGTTTAAAGAATCCTATTCTAGCCTAAGTCTAAGAAAATAAATACCACTATCCTATGCATGTGCCATGGTCTCGAGTTGCGATGCCGTCATCAGCCATACAGGAATGCCTTGCCTTAACTTGAAAAAGTAGTAGCAATACTCAGTAAGTGACCTCACTATTGGGGTTAAATGCAACAATCACATGTAAATGAGATGATGAGACCTATCTTTCAATCTGTCTTCCTACGGTGCTGTTCTAACCGGTAAATTTGGACGGGTACCATATACTCTACACACAGCCCATACGTGCGAGTACGGGCTCACCAGCCAGTTCGCACACTGCTGGTCCACTTTCCTTGTCGGGCGAGCATACTTTGGGAGCTCCTTAGGTCGGACACCCGTTAGAACTAGTAACCGTCATGGCAGTGCTATGCAAAACATAACGATCGTTGTCCTGCCATTGGATGTACGCGTCCGTATCCTTGTTTTGGAATAGGGGTATCCTCCAAATGCATGAGCACACATAATGCATGAGGTCCCCAATATTTATACTTTTATCATTAATGAATATAACCTCGCTATCATCTTTCATGCTTAACATGTCATTTCTCATTTTTAGTTTATGTATCATACATAATCCTAACGGGGTTACATTTCATTTCATTTGTCGTGATATCATGTCATTCATAACATGTTGTATACATACAATTTAGAAAACATAACATAATGCTCCATGCTTTTAACATGTCATTTCATAACGTGGAATTCATACAACAATTACCTCAATGGTCACACAAAACAATCTAAACATGACATATCACATTACAATATATCATATCATAAAAATTGAGTATCGTAAACACTTCGTGGTCATATTGTTCCCTAACTTATCATAGCCTTAATGTTCTTATACCTATCACAGTCATATCGTTACATGAACGTACCTTAGTCATATCATCACAGGAACGAATCCTAACGCTATCGTTCTATCAATCTATCACAAACCTATCCCTTTCTACCCATATCCTAACCATATTCTTTCAACAATCTCTTCCATCCAAAGCACTCTGGTGCGTAATCTAACCTTAACGTTTCATGAATAAATCTTACTACTATCATTGCATTTTGTTTTATGCATCCTTCTCGTATCCTATCTCAAACATATCCTTGAACACATCGTACCATAATTATTAACATACAATTCACATATTATAATATAACATAAACATAATATAAGCTAACCGATTCACAGATAATTCACACATATCAGTATATATGACACGTGCAGAACCACAGGCACGTGTGAACATCAAATATAACCATGTCGATTGTAAGGCTACTTACCTAGCTAGCTTAAGTCATTGTCACGAATATATCTTTAATGAAAGTTCGATTCCGTCCTTTGAAATCCGAGTCAACCTACGTGAGCCCATGACATCAGTTTCAAGTTTGAACTCTACAAAATTATTTCTCTAATTTACATTGATCCATTGTTAAAAGTCTTGAAATGTTATATATCTATAATCATATTTTTATTAAAAATCTTATTTTCCATGGTTACTGTTGTATAAAAAAAGTATACAATTATTTCAAGTTATTCTGGCCTTTACTCCTCTATGGATTTCTCTGGATTTACCCTATATTTACCTTTTTCTCTATATTTAGTTTGTAGTTTTTAATTCCTTATTCTTCTTTTTTTTTATGGGTTACCTTTTAATTCTGTTCTCATGCAATCCAAATTTCCCGTGGATCTCTGTTTCCAAACCTTTCTTTATCTCAATGTTCTTATTCACAAATTTTATTGGTCATTCTATTTTTAATCTATTAATTTGGCTACTGATATACATTTAATCTAATATTATTAATATGATGTGATTTACTAGCATTTGTATAAATGATTGACATTTAGTTTCTAACTCAAAGCTAAACCATTGTAATAATTCAATGAAGATCTAACTATCATTGGCGGTCATTTCTAAAAAAAAATAAGATAAAAGAAAATGAAGATTTAATATATACCTGATTTAATATATACCTTATTTATCCGATCTATCTTCACGTAAATCTCCGGTGAATCTCAACTAGGTAAAGGTCATTCTCATTTTTTTTTTCCCTTAAGTAAATCTTACCATTATTGTTTTTCTATTTCTTTTTTTGCAGTACCTATTACTTTCTGGTGTAAGGACAAAATGAAGAGAGGCAATAAGGACGGAATGAAGAGAAATAATTGTGGGGAGGGATGAGAGGTTAGTGGAGAGAAGTGAGGAAAGGTTGTTTTAGTACTGAAATTGGATGGGTACTATGATCATTGGGTAATGCTGATGGAAAACTTTTTTAGTACTGGGTTTGATGGAGAATGGGATTCCCGCAGCAATAGGACAGATCGTTTTAACAGATACCCAGAAGAGAAGCACATTGAAGATCATAAATTGAAAGATTTGAAAGCAAAGAATTATCTATTTCAAGCATTAGATCGTTCGATCTTGGAGACAACCCTCAACAAGGATACAGCAAAAAAAAAACATATGGGATTCTATGAAGTAGAAATATCAAGGTTCGACACGGGTAAAGCATGCACAGTTGCAATCTCTTCGGAAGGAGTTTGAAATGCTGCACATGAAGGTAGGAGAATCTATGAATGAGTATTTTGCTCGGACCCTTAGCATAGCCAACAAGATGAAACTAAATGGTGAGAACAAAGAAGATGTTGAAGTAGTTGGAAAGATTATGAGATCTATGACCCCCAAGTTTGATTATATTGTGTGTTCCATTGAGGAGTCCAAGGATACAACCATCTTAACCATTAATGAGTTGCAAAGCAGCCTGCTTGTACATGAACAACACATGAGTTCTCATATTGAAAAAGACCACGCTTTGAATATCACTCATGGTGAACAATCTAGAGGAAGGGGTCATGGTCGTGGAAGTTTTAGAGGCAGAGGAAGGGGACGAGGCAGACAAACCTTCAACAGGGCCACAGTAGAGTGCTATAATTCTCACAAGCTAGGACATTTTCAATGGGAATCTCAAAGCAAGGAGAAAGAGGCAAACTATGCAGAGACTCAAGAAGATATGCTGTTGACGGCTTACGTGAATATGAATAAGGCCAATAGAGAAGATATGTGGTTCCTTGACTCGGGATGTAGCAATCATATGTGTGGGAAGAAGAAATATTTTTTTAGATTTTGATAGAAGTTTTAGAGATTGCTTGAAGTTGGGCAACAACTCAAGCATGGTTGTAACAGGAAAGAGTAATGTACGGCTGCAAGTTAATGGAATCATACCTATGTACCAGAGCTGAAGAACAATTTGTTGAGTATTGGGAAATTGCAATCAAAGGGGCTTACCATTTTGTTTCAAAATGGAACGTGCGAGGTGTCTCATCTTGAGAGGCTTAATCATGGAGACAAAGATGCCTTTGAATCGAATGTTCGTACTGCATGCTATATCTCGGCCTGTAGCATCCACTTGTTTCAATACAATCACAAAATATATTTAACAACTTTAACACTGTAAATATGGAAGACTCTTGAGCAAAATAAGATGGTGGATGGTTTACCACAGCTCAATTCTCCTCTCCTAGTAAAAATTGTGTGTTGGGTAAACAATCATCAATTTTTTTTTGTCCACATAAAAAAAAAGAAGCATGTTTTGAAATTTAATTGAGAGGGGAGAAGTTCAAATTCTACTCTTTCTCACTTCATGGTTCTTAATCATCTCGCTTTCAACATTTTTTTTTTAATTTTTTGTAGAATCCATGAAAGTCAAAGACATAAAATTAATCCCGATTCATTTTTTGAAATGAAAACTTTATTTTATTTGAGAAATTTTATTGGGTTGGAAATTACAATATACGTTGGAATTCGATTAGCTAAAAATGGTTTTTATAAATAATTTTTTATTTTAACTAATTACTCTAAGGTTATTATTATTATTATTATTTTATAATAATAGTAAAGTGAATATAACTCAATAGTAATTAAAATGTTAAATTAGGTAGGAGGTTCTGTTTCATCCACTCACCTATGTTTTAATTTACGTTTATTTTTTTAAAAAGAAAAAAAATACAAAAATCCATAACTCAATTAGTCATAAATATTTCTAAGAAATTCTCCTTATATAAACCCAATCTTACTCGATCATAAAAATTTTGGCTTAAATTATTTCATTTATTTACTCACATTTTATGTAGAATATTAACCTTATTTATTTATTTTCAAATATTTAATTAAGCCACTAAATTTAACAATATATTTAAAAAAAGTGGTGAAAGAATAAATAAAATTAAATTAAATTAAATAAAGCACTGGCATGGCAAGTAAAAATGTATCTTTTAAAATTAACCATAATCTGGGTAGATTAAGTTCCATTAATCCTAAAAAAAAATTCATAAACTAGCTAAATCTAGAAAATTTTCATTTATTTGAACCTAATCCAAATAAAAATCTCTTAATTACACGTGGAAAGCCCGAACAAATTCATTCCGATTGAACTTGCAAGCCTGATGCATGACAAAATTGGTTCATAATTCATCGTTTTCCCCATCAAATTCCATATTATGTTTTCCATCTCTATATAAATCCTTCCCTTATTTTCAATGTTCATCTCATCTCTCATCGGAATTATGTGGACCCAAATCCTTCCAATCATGGCCGCTTTCATGGCCACTTTCATGTTCCTCCTCGCCCTAACCAACGCTCAAAACGCCCCCGGTGACTATCTCGCGCTTCACAACCGCGCTCGAGCCCAAGTCAGCGTCGGCCCCATGTAATGGAGCAATACCGTGGTCGCTTACGCTCAAGCCTATGTGGAAAAAAGAAAGGGTGACTGCGCCATGATTCACTCAACCGGGCCGTACGGGGAAAACATAGCCGCTGGGTACTACTCTGAGTTCACGGGGGCGGATGCGGTGAAGCTGTGGGCGAACGAGAAGCCGTTGTATAATTATGCGTCGAATAAATGCATGGGTGGTGAATGTGGGCACTACACTCAGATGGTGTGGCGAAGCTCGGTCCGACTTGGATGTGCTAGAGTGCCCTATAAGGCTAATTCTCAGTTTGTTGTTTGCAATTACGATCCTCCTGGCAACTATATTGGGGAAAAGCCTTATGATTCTTTGGTGGCTTGAAGAGATTTGGTTTTAAAAATTTTATGAATGGTAATAAAGTTTATGAGAGAACCATGAATTTATGAATTGAAATAAAGCTATGGTGTTGTCTATAATAGTATTATATTGTCTTGTTTGATTAACTCGAGTGACTTTGTTTTAACCTCCTTGAGTTAACTCTTGTGACTTTGTTTTGACCTCCTCGCTTATAAACCTATGATAATAGAGTCTCCCCTCTAATTAAGTACATCATAGAGCCACCCCTGAAGCCCGTAGATTTCTAGAACAACCTTCCCTTAATCGAGGCTCGACTACTTTCTTTGGAGCCTTTGAACAAAATACACTCTTTGTTCGACACTTTTGACTACAATTTTGAGGCTAACAATTTCTTTGTTCGACAAAGCTAAGTTAAGTTCATGGTCTGATAACCATGTTAAGAATCACGAATCTCTACAATAGTATATGATATTTGTCCACTTTGAACATGAGATTTTCTCGTAGGTTTGTTTCGGGCTCCTAGAGATGTATTCTTTACTTATAAATCTACAATCATTTTCAAACAATCTTCAATACTCAGAACACCAGCCACCAGCCAATTCCTGTTCTAAGTCACTCGAAAGAAATGCCCTCGGTAGAGATGTGAATAACCAGTCCACGGTGTTTTTGAGCTCGAAATCGAGAGATGCACGGCGGCATTTAACTCCGCTGCACTATGAGACCCACACCGGAGACAAAGGCCCACTGTCGCAACCTAAACTTTTAAAAAACATACATATTCATAAACTTTGAAAAGAGTAGGGTAAGAAAATGTTTAACAATTTGTTATTTCCTAAACTTTGAAAAGAGTAGGATAAGAAAATGTTTAACAATTTGTTATTTTAAAAGTGTCTAATAAGTCTCCAAATTTTAAAAAATTAACAATTTTTAATATAAAAATTTAACCAATTCAACTACTATTTTAAAAAGGATGAATTTATGGGCTAGAATGGAAAGTTTAATGGATCACGTCAGACTAATCGTAGTGCAACCAAGTGAGTCAATTGGGTTAGCCACTAGCCGACACTACCACACTCTACCACTAAACTTAGCTATGCCCTAAACTTAGCCATGTCAATAGAATACTCAAATGTCGAACAAAGGACTCCAACAGAAAAAGGAAAAGAAAAGGAGTCGAGGGGAGGTGTTGGATGAAAGTCCCACTCGGCGAATTTAGGGAATGATCATGGGTGCATTAGGGTGAACTCAAAGTGGACTTGGATCAAAGTCCCACTCGGCGAATATAGGGAACGATCATGGGTCCATTCAGGTTGTTAAGGATATTTAGTAATAAATTATACTTTCCCGTATATATTATATTTGATATTTTATTATAAGGCAAATATCTAACATTTGCCTTATTACTATAGGTATCTTTCCATTTATTGTTATTTTCATTTATTACTATTTCCATATCCTTGTAATTTATTTGATTATAAATAAGATAACTTTCACACCATTTAGGTGTGGTGGATTAATCAAACATTCACA
>NW_019268518.1:141517-183441 GCF_002738365.1 Cucurbita moschata
GCCGCACTGGCATCTTCGCCAACCAAGTTGCCGCCGCCCTTCTCGCCAAAATTGGCTCCTTCGCCCCAATGTGGCGACTCTTCCAGCTGCCCTTCTCGCCAAAATTGGCTCATTCGCCCAATGTGGCGACTCTTCCGGCTTCAACATTGTCTTTGTCCCTTGCTCTAGGTTTCCCCGGCTACTTCTTGGGGTTAGACATATTCTCACCAGAGCCAAGTCAGCATCGTCGCTAAGCGACAATCCCTCTTCATGGGTTAGACATATTCTCACCGAAGCCAAGGCAGCATCGCCGCTGAGCGGTGATCTCTCTGCAGTTTTCGATGGCCAAGAAAGTGTTTCTTGTGAATGTTTGCTGAATCCACCACACCTAAATGGTGTGAAAGTTATCTTATTTATAATCAAATAAATTACAAGGATATGGAAATAGTAATAAATGGAAATAACAATAAATGGAAAGATACTATAGTAATAAGGCAAATGTTAGATATTTGCCTTATAATAAAATATCAAATATAATATATATGGTAAACTATAATTTATTACTAAATATCCTTAACACAGGTGAACTCAAAGTGGACAATATCTTTGTAATGGTATGATATTATGTGCTTTCTTACCAATACTGCAAAAATAAATGGAGAATTACCAAGTTTTAGGAACCATCCATCTCTACACTGATATGATACTGTCTAGTTTGAGATTAAGTACTTTGTAAAGTTTTAGGAACCATCCATCTCTACACTGATATGATACTGTCTAGTTTGAGATTAAGTACTTTGTACTTGTTGTCCCGTGAGATTATTCCTTACTTATAAATTCATGACCATTTCTTAAAGACTCTCTCTTAAAAATTTTACACACGGAGAATAGCTCCCAGAATAGCTATCAAATGTTGTTTGAAGTCAACAGGAATAAATGCCCACGGCCGAGATGCAAAAAACCAGTCACGATGTTTCGGCCTCCAAATCGGGAGACCCACGACGGCGATTGGCTCTGCTGCACATAACTCAATAGTAATTAAGATATACTTGATGGTGTTAATATAACACATACAGAAGCAATTTGGATCTTAGACACTTTTAGAACATCAATTATAATAAATAACTAGCATGTTCATAAGTATTAAAACTTAATGAGTTTAAATACTAACCTTTTGTAGTTCAAACTCCTTTTTCCTCACGAACCGGTTTCGAACCACCACTAGTGTCTTCTCCACTATCCTCCGGCCCTAGAACGGGATTGTGGAATTTGGTGAGTGACTAAACTTGGGAGGGATTTTGTATATGTGAAGAGAGTGTTTGTGAGAGGTTTTTCTCAAGGTTTTTCACCAAGAAGAAGAAGACGTTCTATGTACCATGATCACTCTATTTAACGAGTCATGTTTGCATGTTTATGCAAATTTGAGATCACCAAATTTTGACACTTAAAATTTCACTCAAATGTTGGATTATGTGGCAAGCATGCATGTTTGAGTTAACCAAATTTTGACACTCAAAATTCAACTCAAACTTATGAGGTTTATTCGGCAAGCATGCAAGTTTGGTTAAACCAAATTTTGACACCTCAAAATTCCACTAGCATGGATTTTTCCATTACATGAAGTCAACATTTTGACTTTCTTCATTTTAATTCAACAATTAATTTGAATAATGAATTTTAAATTAAAGTAACATTAAATGATTAATTAAACTATTTAATTAATATTTAATATTAATTCATTTGCCAATCCCAATCAATCATGACACATAGTTGATTAAGATATTTAAATCTTATTTAAATATATCAGATTCTCTCTTTTTGTTTAATTCGTAAATAAAACAAAAATGCGGTTAAATATATCGTATATATGTAACGCATATTCCCTAATTTAAATTCGAACACTTTGAACTCACTCGTCACACTGTTTTATGGTTTAGTCCGATATGAGCTAGCAGAGGGACCTAATGGACCTATAGATCATGGGCTCCAACGATCCAAGATTAACTAGCTAAACTCATTAATCTTGTTAACCAACATTCGTTAACTACTAGGACATTCCACTATAGCCTAGTAGTTGCACTCCCCTCACTATAGATATATTTCTGTCCATTTGATATAACCATGATTAGTAAGTCGATCCTTCACAGGTTGTTCGTAACTAGAGCTTGGTTAATTTACCGTTTTACCCCTAAAGTTACTTCTTGTTCCTTATGTCTCACTGATCCTCTAATGAACAATTGATTTGTGGTCCAACAAATAAACCGAATCCCTCTCAGGCTAATGAGAGGGTGGGGCCCTTTGTTCAAGACCTAGAGTCAGTGCTTAAGGAAACTACCTCTCTTCTATCCCTAAAAGTGGGTAGGAGTGAGTTCCATCTTGCACCCCACGTCCCCAGCCATTCACCCAGTCTTACCCCTAAAATGGGAAGCCTATTGAATCGGCGAACTAGAGCCACTCTCACCCCTGAAAATCCAAGGATAATTCTGAATAAATAGGAGTTCATGGTTAGTTCAGGATTAAAACCGAGTTACCTAGGTTATCGAATGAAAAGAAAATCAGTCTCAATAGTAAACGACATTATAAAGTGAGAGTTGTTTTCTTTATGGTCTGATCTTATGAAATACTCATTGCGTAGGACGCCCCCACTCACATGTCTCCACATGTACAATTTAGTGATCACATGGTTTATATCATATACAAAAGTGGGCCGCATCCATAGTGTCCCCAGAATAAGGTACTCAACCTTATCCTTATACTATAGATCATTTTGATTATATACTTGAACTTGATCCACTCTTATGTCTCTACATATAGTTCAAGTAATCATACTATAGCCAGAGTGTTCTTAGTTTATTGGATTTAGATTAATGATCGTAAAGTTCACTTTATTCAATAACAATCTTTACTGAATAAACAACAATAATAACTTTATTGAAAATAGAATATGTTTTTGTTTACAAACTATGAGTTTTAGGACATAAAACCCAACAAACTCCCACTTGGACTAAAACTCTAGTGGGGTTTTATAACGTTGAGTAGAGAGAAATACAATAAACTAGGGCATCACATACTCATGCCTTTTCTCCCACTTGCCCTAGATTACATAACTCGTAGTCCTAGACTCACTAGGTGCCCTTCAAACACTTCAGCCGTGAGGGGCTTTGTAAATGGATCAGCAATGTTGTGCTCTGAAGCTATCTGTGTGACGATCACATCTCCTCGTTGCACAATCTCCCTTATGAGACGATATTTGCGCTCAATATGTTTTCCTCGCTTATGGCTTCTTGGTTCTTTTGAATTTGCAACTGCTCCATTGTTATCACAATAAAGAGTGACGGGAAGATGCATATTTGGAACGACTTCCAAATCAGTTAAGAACTTCTGAAGCCATACAGATTCTTTCGCTTTTTCACAAGCAACAACATACTCAGCCTCAATGGTGGAATCAACAATGCAACCTTGCTTTATGCTTCTCCATATTATTGCTCCTCCATTAAGAATTTTAAGAAAATATTAACATTATTTACTTATTTTTGAACATGTAATTAACCAATTCAATTTTAATATATATTTTAAAAAATTGGAGAAGAATAAATAAATAAAATTATGAAACTAAATAAAACAATAAATATATACCTACAAGTAAAAATGTGTCTTTTAAGATTAACCATAATCAGGTGGATTAAGTTTCATTAATCCTAAAAAAAATTCATAAACTAGCTAAATCTAGAAAATTTTCACTTATTTGAACCTAATCAAAACAAAAATCTAACCCCTAATTAAACATGGAAGCGAGAATGAATTTATTCTCTTTGAATTCCCAAGCATGGCATAATTAGTTCATAATTCATGGTTTTCTCCATCACATTCCATATTAAGTTTTCCATCTCTATATACATCATTTCCTCATTCTCAATCTTCATCTCATCTCTCATCGGAATTATGTGGACTCAAACCCTTCCGATCATGATCGCTTTCATTGCCACTTTCATTTTCTTCCTCGCCCTAACAACGCTCAAAACGCCCCCGATGACTACCTCGCGCTTCAAAACCGAGCTCGAGCCCAGGTCGGCGTCATCCCCATGCAATGGAGCAACACCGTGGCCGCGTACGCTCAAGCCTATGCGGAAAAAAGAAAGGGTGACTGCGCCATGATTCACTCAACCGGGCCGTACGGGGAAAACATAGCCGCGAGCTACTACCCTGAGTTCACTGGGGCGGATGCGGTGAAGCTGTGGGTGAAGAGAAGCCGCTGTATGATCATGCGTCGAATAAATGCGTGGATGGTGAATGTGGGCACTACACTCAGATAGTGTGGCGGAGCTCGGTGCGACTTGGATGTGCTAGAGTACCCTGCAAGGCTAATTCTCAGTTTGTTGTTTGCAATTATGATCCCCCTGGCAACTATATTGGGGAAAAGCCTTATGATTCTTGGGTGGTATGAAGAGATTTGGTTTTAAAAATTTTATGAATTGTAATAAAGTTTGTGAGAGAATTATGAATTTATTTATTGAAATAAAGCTACAATATTGTCTACAATAGTATTATATTGTCTAGAGCATAAACTCTTGTGACTTTGTTTTGACTTCCTTATTTATAAACTCATCATCATAGAGTCTCGCCTCTCATTAAGTACACCACATAGAGCCACCTTTGAAGCCAATAGATTACCTATGATCATAGAACCTCCCCTCGAACAAAATACACCATAGAGCCTCCCCTGAAGCCTATGGATTTCTAAAAGAAACTCCCTTCAATCGAGACCCGACTCCTTTCTTCGGAGGCCTTGAACAAAATACACAATTTGTTCGACACGTTTGACTATGATTTTTAGGCTTACAACTTTTTTGTTCGACATAGCTAAGTTAAGTTCATAGTTTGATACCATGTTACTAATCACGAATCTCAACAATGTTATATGATATTTGTCCACTTTGAACATAACATCATGGGTTTGCTTCAAGCGCCCACAAGAAGTCATGTTAATGAAAATGTATTCTTTAGTTATAAATCTATGATCATTTCCGAACCGTCTTCAACACTGAGAGCAACAGCCATCAGCCAATTGCTATACCAAGTCACCCGGAAGAAATGCCCTTGGCGGAGATGCGGAAAACCAGTCACGTTGTTTTCGGCCTCCAAATCGGGAGACCCACGACGACGGCGATTAACTCCGCTACAGTATGATACCCACACCGGAGACGAAGACCCACTACCGCAACCTACTGGCGTTTACCGGCTCTGAATATGGAGACCAACGGGGCCGGAGTAGCTGCACCCTTGAATGATTTAGCGAAATAGAATGTTGTTTTTAAGTGGGGGATATGCAAGAGAATCCATTCAATGAGCTTAAGAAGAAATTAACTAGTGCACCATTACTTGTCTTGCAAAACTTTGATAAAACTTTTGAAATTGAGTGTGATGCAAGTGGTTTGGGCATAGATGCTATTTTGATGCAAGATGGAAAACCTTTAATATATTTAAGTGAAAAACTAAATGGGACAACATTGAACTATTCTACCTATGGTAAAGAATTGTTTGCTTTAGTCTGCACATTGCAAGTGTGACAATACTACTTATGGCTTAGAGAATTTATAATCCACTCTATTCATGAAAGTTTGAAGTATCTTAAATGTCATAGTAAACTAAATCATAGGCATGCAAAGTGGGTGAAGTTTATTGAAATATTGTCGTATGTTATCAAATATAAGCAAGATAAAGATAATATGGTAGCTGATATATTATCTAGAAGGTATAATCTCTTTACTTCTCTTAGTCCAAATTTTTTTGTATTTGAGTATATTAAAGAATTATATAAAGATGATGCATCTTATCTTGTGAAAAGAGCTGGGGATGATTATTATATGTTTCATGAAGTTTTATTTAAGAAAAGTAAGATTTGTATTACTAAATGCTCTATAAGAGATTTGCACGTAAAAAGAAGCACATGGTGACAGCTTACTGGGACATTTTGAGATTAATAAAACTTATAAGATGTTGCATGAACACTTCTCTTGGCCGAAGATGAAGCACAATGTTCATAAGTTTTGTAGCCAATATTTTAAATGCAAAGAAGCTAAATCTAAATCACAACCAAATGAATTGTATACTCCTTTGAATGTATCTAATGAACTTTAGACTAATATATTTATAGATGTTTGGTGCACACTAACAATGGTAAAGATAGTATTTTTGTTGTGTCAGACACATTTAGTAAAATTGTTTATTTTATTGTTTGCAACAAGACGGATGATGTAAAACATAATGCTGATTTATTCTATAAGAAAGTAGTAAGATTACGTGGAATCTATAGAATAATTGTTAGTGACAAGGAGGTTACCTTTTTAAGTCACTTTTAGAGAGTATTGTGGAGTAAATTGGGTACCAAGTTGTTTTCAACTGCATATCATCATCAGACTGATGGGAAAACATGGTTAATAGAATATTAGAAACATTGTTTAGGGCTATTATTTCTAAGAATATTAAGTCTTGTAATGAACGTTTGCCATTTGAAGAGTTTACATATAATAAACCATTCACAGTACCACTCATTGTTTTCCTTTTGAAGTTGTTTATGGATTTAATTCCCTTACGCCTCTTGATTTCCTTCTTATTCATTCTAATATTTTTGCGAGTGAAGCAGCCACAAGTAAGACAGATTTTATCAAAATATTACACAAAGAGATGGAGAGAAATGTGAAACAAAATTTCAAAGTTGCTTTAAGAATTAACACAGGACGAAAGGAAATCATTTTTCAACCCAGTGACTGGGTTTGGATACATTTTTGCAAGGAGCAATTCTCATCTCAAACGAAAACAAAGTTACATCCAAGAGGGGATGACATTTATTAAGTTCTTGAAATAATTAATAACAATGCCTATAAAATTGATCTTTTTAGAGAATTTTCAGTACATTCTACTTTCAATGTTGCTGACTAGAGTCCTTTTGATGTAGGTGATGATTTAATTGATTAGATGACGAATCCTTTTGAAGAGGGGAAAAATGATAAGGATCACGGTGTTCCAAACGTTCCAATTGGACCTATTACACGATCTAAGACCATGAAGATTCAACAAACCTTCATTCTTCATTTACAAAATTGGATAGGCTCGGTTCAACCATTATTTCATGTGTTACAAGTTGATTCGATTTAGGAATGACCATTTGAAGCTTCGGAAGTGAATATTTGCACGGTTGAAGTAGCGGATGAAGTTATTATAGGGGTGGGAAGTTAGTTGTCAAAGTGACTTATCATTCATAATGTGCTAGAAAATTTTATTTATTATTTTTAATTTCCTAATAAAAGGGTGGGAAGTTAGTGGTCAAAATCATATTTATTTATTATTTTTATTATTATTATTATTATTTTTTTTTTTTAGATTTTGAGGGGTGGGAGTAAATGATGTAACTAACTTCTTTACTCACATTTGAATGGTGACTAACTTATTTACTCTACTTTTGTGAGTAGACTATAAATACCGAAAAATTATTATATAAAAAATAGATTTTGGTGAATGATATTGAGTGCTCAAATTGAGACTTTATCCTTGAAAATTTGAGTATTATTTTTGTAATTTCTAAGTAACATGCAAGTCTTATGATTGCATCTAAGTTATTCAATCAAACCTTTCAAATTGAATTGTGAAGCGACCCAATTTAGAAAAAGGTTACAAATCTTTATGATAGATATTTAACTCAGATCTAATCTAATTTTAGCCTTTATGTATGGTTGATTCTAATTGTGTATAAGGTCTGTTAATTTCTTTGATTTAAGGTTCTTGCTTTCACAAAATCTTGGATAGTTGGATTGAGAATTAGGGTTGCCTTATCACGTCTTCTCCCCACAGCTACATGTGTCACGGAAGCAGATGCTGAGTTCTTCGGCTCAGCTCGGTGCAACTTTTCGACTCAAAACTCGACCATTCGGCTTGGTATAGACATTTTGATATCAATTACTCGATTATTTGGCTTAATACGACCTTATCTAAGACGATTAAGATCAGTATAAGGTCCGTTTTCTCAATATAAGTTAAATTGAGATAAGAAATTCGTATTACTAACGAAACGAGATGAATGTTCTAATAGGAAATAACTCTCGACGATATTTGGAACAACTTCGAGGGATGGAATACAAACATACTCGAGTTTAGGGAGAACGTCGACTAAGGTCAACAAAGTTTGTATGATACGGTTAGGAATTAATGTTTGTATGATGACACGTGCCCCTAGTTTTGCATGTAACGACCCAAAATTTTCTACTTAATTTAAGGTCGCACTGTATACATACCATACACATTGAATGCGGAAGACTTCATTTAAATTCCATAACACATAACCTTTATCTTAAAACACAGCCATGGACTTACGTGTTTTGAAAACATCTTTAAAACGACACAACAAAAGTCTCGAAACAAAATAAATAAACGTTTAAGTTTAAAACATCCTATTCTATCCTAAGTCTAAGAAATAAATGCCACTATCCTATGCATGTTCCATGATCTCGAGTTGCGATGTCGTCGTTAGCCGTACAGGAATGCCTTGCCTTAACCTGAAAAATGTAGTAGCACATGGCTTGAGTATTTAAAGAAATACTCAGTAAGTGACCCCACTATTGGGGTTAAATGCAACAATCACATGCAATGAAATGATGGGACCTATCTTTCGTTTCGTTTCGTTTCATTTCATTTCATTTCGTTTCGTTTCGTTTCGTTTTCCCTACGGTGTAATCCTAACAGGTAATCGTGGACGTGTACCATATACTCTACACGCAGCCCATACGTGCGAGTATGGGCTCACCAGCTAGTTCGCACACTGCTGGGCCACTGTCCCTAGCCGGTGGGCATGCTCTGGGGGTCCACCAAGACCCGTTAAAACTAAAGCCGTCACGGCAGCGCTATGCTGGGCATAACGATCGTTGTCCTGCCATTTGGATGTACACGTCTGTACCCTCGTGATGGGATAGGGGTATCCCCCCCAAATGCATGATCACACAATATGCATGAGGTCCCACTAATCCTACAATCATCATTTAATGAACATAACCCCGTGTCACGTTTTCATGCTTACGTGTCATTCTCATTCTCATTTCGTTACATATCATACATATTCCTAGCGGGGTTATGTATCATGCAATTTACCGTATTTCATGTTATACAATTCATTCAGTTGCATTTCAATACTCATACAACAAGCCAAAATCGTACAAGGGCCACACATCGTCACATGCATTCATATCACATCAACTAAGCAGCATGAATAACATAACATATAGGAAGCATATCGATTCACAGACAATTCACACATATCAATATATATGACACGTGCCGAACCACAGGGCACGTGTCAACATCAAATATAACCATGCAGATAGTAAGGTCACTTACCTGGCTAACTTAAGTCATTGTCACGTCTATATCCTTACTGAAAGTTCAATTCCTTCCTTTGAAATCCAAGTCAACCTATGTGAGCCCATGACATCAGTTTCAAGTTTGAACTCTATACAATTATTTTTCTAATTTACCTGGTTAAAATTCTGATATTTACGGTTAGACAGAATTTAATGGAGTTTCATGCCCTCTGATATCTCCTGTTATATTTTTAAATTCTGTTTAGCAAATATTCTCTCCTCACTCTTTGTAATTATTTTCATTCCCAGTAAGTAGATTCTCAGTTCTGTAAATAAGATATTACTCTAATTCTATATTTATTTTTAAACAGATATTATTGGCTAGTTTTAATTTCGCTACTATCATACATCTGTCAGCTAAAATTTTATTGATTCTAACCTTATTTCCTCTAACTTCCAATGCTAACAAAAATCTAATTAATTGAACATCTGATCTGATTATTACAAACTGTAAGATAGGAAAGAAGATTTGATCCTAAATTAATTTCTTATAACCATAACTAAATTAATTTCTTATAACCAAGGAAATCTGAGATAGAATTTTACCGTAATAATTAATAAAAATCTCTAAATCTGCAATCTGTTCAAAGCCATTTTACTTCTTCTCAAATCTGAAATTGTTGTTTTCTGTTTCTTTCTCTTTTTTGTGCAGGTTTTCTGTTTCTTTCTTTTTTTTTTTTTTTTGCAGTTGGCGTAAGATGGGTAGAGGAGAGATAATTGTGGGAAGGGATGAGAGGTTAGTGGAGAGAGATGGGGAAAGATTTTTTTTTTCCTTTAATTTTAATTTTAATTAATTAATTTATTTATTTATTATTATTATTATAATTTTAACTTTTTATTTGTTTATTTCTTTACTTATTTTTGGGCTATTACATTGCACGTGTTATATGCTTGACATATGACTATGATATGTTTATGGAATGATATGACTATAATATGTTTATAAAACGATATGACTATGATATATTTATGAAACAATATAACTATGATATATTTATGAAAGATATGATTATGATATGTATATGAAACGATATGACTATGATATATTTATGAAATGATATGAAAGGATAAATCCATAATAGGTCTATGAAACAATGGGACCATGAGATGATACGTGAATGTTATGACATGTGTTTTGATGTGATGTATTGATGATATGATAAAGGTTATGTTCTAACACGTTTGACGATATAGTATATAATGTTACATGATATGTTGATGATATGAGATATGTATGATATGACACGATGCATGATATGAATGATATAAGACAAGATGTGTCGATACGGTGCACAACCTCAATTTATGCATGGAAAGCTAGGATGAAAATAACATGATATGAAAGAAAATGAGAGGTGTTGTCTTACATGACAATGATTAAAAATATTGGAACCTCATGCATCGGGGAAATACCCCTCTTTTATGATGGTATGGATGCGTACACTACGAGGTAGGAAAACGATCATTATATTCATTATAATGCTTTGACGGTCACTATTTCTGGGTGTCTGAAAACAATAACTCCTAAAGAATGCTCGCCCAACTATGAAAGGGGGCTTAGGAGGTGTGCGAATCAACTGATGGGGTTCATACTCGCATGTGTGGGTCGTGTGTAGAACAGTGAATACATATCCAATTAACATGTTTAGGATAGTCACATAAGAAATATAGACTGATATGATAGGTCTCACTCATAATTGTATGTGCTTGCATCTAACCCCAATAGTGGGGTCACTTACTGAGTATTTCTTAAAATACTCAAGCCACGTGTTACTTATATTGTAGACGTTTCTTTATTGGATGGTGGCAAAGCTGTTTTAGGTTCTTTTTCAGGTAAATGCAAGACAATCTTGTACGATTGATAATGACATCTTAACTCGAGACCATGGCACAGGAATAAGGTAGTTATATTTAATTTCTTAGACTTAGGTTAGAATAGAGTGTTTGCTTTTTTTAATATTTATTTATTTCATTTAGTATTTTGTTGTGTCGTTTTAAACAGGTTTTCGAACACACAAGTCCATGACATTGTTTTAAGATGAAGTTGTGTTTCATGACGAAGTTTAAATGCTTATTGTCGCACAAAATGATTACGTTACAATGATGGTAACAACTCTAGATAAACAGAAATCTAAAGACATTACAATATTTGTGAAGCAATATATTTAAATATTTAATATATTAGAACATAAGATCTTATTTAAATAATATCAAATGTAATAAGATATTGCAATATGTATGGAACTAATTTGAATCTTATTTCAATTTCAAATATATCTAATATATTTTTATTTAATATATCTAATATATTAAATATTAATTTAAATAGTTTCCTTTTCAACTAAATGGATCATTTTAGTATATTAGGTCGGATGGACTTAATGATTATAAGTTTTAATCATATAAAATAAATTAATTAAATATTTTAACTAATTAATTTTCATTTATTAACTATAGACCACTCTTCAAAAAATCTAGAGTTTTATTCTTATGCACCGAGGACAAGTTGTGTTCATCGATCCTTCATGGGTTGTTTGTAATTGCACCTAGGTCAAAAGCTTATTTCATTTTTATAGTTACATTTTTTATCTTAAGTACCACGGATTCTAAAATGAACAATTTTTTTTATAATTCAATCATAAATAAATTTTATTGATGGTTTAGAATCTACAAACCATCAATACAAAGGGGTAAACAAGAGAGAATGGTCAGAGTTGAACTTTAGGAAAATAGTTGGTATAAATAGTTGATTAATTTATTTGATAATTATAGAAAAATATATTAAAAAATGGCAATTAAGTCCAAATGATAATGAAAAAAATTAATAAATAAATAAATATTTATTTATCTCATAATTCTTCCTAAACTATTTGGGGATTGAATTTTATATCTATATAATAATAATAATAATAATAATAATGATGATGACAATGACAATGACAATGACGATGACGATGACGATGACAATGATTATAACGATAAGAATGACTATCACAATAATCATAATAATGATAATAATAATTATGATTATTATGATTATTGCGATAATAATGATGATGATAATAATAATAAGGATAATTATCGTTATGATAATAATAATCATAATATAATATAAGAAGGCTTATAATTATAAATATATGCAAACTATAATATATTTTAGAAACCGTTAATTAAAATACTATTATTCCTAATTGTGGCTTGGATTCTTTAATAATCTAAAAAGTACTCTAGCCAAACTTCTAAATTAAAAAATTTGAAGACCGAAGTTATTGTCCTTTCTTCTTTATTTCATAAAAAAAAATTCCGTGATCAAGTCTAACATCATAAAAAAATAATAATAATAATAAAATAAAAAAAATAATAGTATAATCAAAACAAGTTAAAAGATCAAAGAAAAATGGATTGAACCTATCGAGTTGAATTAGATTGGTCCAATTGAACCTAAGTGAACTATGGAACAAAACCACATAAGTCAAAGGAATCTTTACCAGCTTTTATAGCCCATTTCAGTGCTTTCTTTGTTTTCTTCTTTAAAGAGGATCTTCTTTCACGTACAAAGTAATTCAAGGATAAAGAAATACTAATCGACAATGGGGAGGATAAGGTCAATCAAACGAAATAGTCAGTTAAGCATAACAGCAGCAGCAACAACAATAATAACAAGCAAAATTAACTATTTAAGTAGTTTGAAAATCAAATGAATAGTTTTGCAATAGTTTCGATAATGTTGTAGATGAGTAGTCCATTTTACTACTATAAAACAATTCCCTTTTGGGCTAGTGAGAGGGGCCCATTATTTAATCTCCTGAAATTATGTTTCCATTTCTCTATTTGTCTCTATTTGGTAAGTCCCAAAATGGTAGGCATATTGAATCAGCTGCATAAGTCATTCTCACCCATGTGGGTCAAAAGACAAGTTATGTAAGAGTTCATAACTCACTGTCCTGGCTCATATGATCATCATATGATCATTATATGAAATATTAATCCTTTTAATTAACAGATCTAGAAAGAGAGATTAAATATTTCGTAATCCACTCTTATACAAACTAATTGTAATGGATACCCCTACTCACATGTCTCCACATAAACGATTTGAATTAAATCAAATCACTTATAAGGTATCAATAGTGTTGAGAATAAGACACTCAACCTTATCCATATACCATAAATTCTTTAGGTTATTATGCACTACAACAAATTGCTTCATTCATAGCATTTGGTTATAGCATTTTTAAAAAAGAGCTATTAAAAATGTAAAAATAAAAAATAAAAATACTCATCACTACTTTTTTACTTTTTGATTTGCACACCACGGACTCACACTCTCACTCCCACTCCTCTTTTTTCTTTTTGTTATTCTTGACCAAGGTCCTTGGATTGTATCTATCTCAAATCTCCATTATTCTTTCTCATTTCAATTTCATCTTATCTTGTTGAGCAATATCTTTTCTTATTGTTATAGCTTTCTACAATAGATTTGTGGGTATTGATCGGGAAGTGCAAAAGTACCGAAAGCACCAAAAGCCAACCATTATTGAAAGCCATGAAAAACTCGGTAGGCTCCTTCCCTTTTCATGGCTACTAGTCTTTTGTTGCTGATATTAAAGTTTTGTCCGAAACTCATTTCGCCGAATCTTGTTCCAGGTTTCCTTCATTCATGACTTTGTTTCTTTTAGAAATTTTCTTCTTTACGATCTCTCTTAGGGCTTCGTTGGATGTTGCTCAACTATGTTTATGGTATAAAAAATAAACAATTATCAGTTGAGCACTAAATCTATTTCTTCTTTCTTAAACATTTGAATTGATACTTCTTTCTTCTTATTCTAGGGTTTAGGGTTTCTAAGTGTTTTCATGTTTGACTCTCTCTCTCCTTATAGGCCCCTTCATTTTCTAAATTGATTTCAACATTCAGTTTTGGAAGACTATGCTTTTAATTTGGAGCATTTTGATTAATTTAAGAGATTTAGTTACATTCAAGGGTGTAATTTCTCATAGAATTTTGTTGTTATTTGTTTTCTTTGTAGAATTTGTTTCACTTCTTTGTCTCCGACCTTTGGAGCTTAGACTCTGTTTCAATCTTTTGTGAGTTATACTTTAGTAGATCTTCCAATTTTGTGGGCATCGTTTTCCCTATGTTTGTTTCGATTTATCAACATATCATCCTTACTAATCCAAGGTCCAAAGTTGTGCTTTTAGCAAATTTAAACACTTTTTTCTCTTAATTGGTCAAATGTGTCATCTTTCTCGCTTTCTTTCTCTGCTACTCAAAGTGAAGCTGTCATATTATAGAAGAATAAGAGGATGAACTCGAGTTATTTGAATGAACTACTTCCTCCAATTAGAGGATCAAATTAAAGCTTTATTACTCCTTACCGAATTATTTCATTTAAAAAGACTTCGTTCTTTAGTGATAGCAATTATTTATTCACACCATACAGACTTATCAATCAATTATTTATTCACACCATACAAACTTATCAATGTATAAATTATTTGATAACACTATTATTTAGCTATTACAAATGGTAAAGAAAAGACAGTAAATAAGTTTTTTTGTTGGCCAAAGGCTTTATGAGAATCAGATCAATATCAATGTATAAATGATGGTTGCACCATATCAATGAGTGTTGGTTTACAATTTATTTGTTGTAAAGCTTTATCCAATGGTTGTTTAGTTGCAGTTATTGTTAGTATGTTTTGGTAGGTTGTTTAGCATGAAGGGTTGCACGGAATGTAGTTTTCTAGATTTTAAGCATGAATGCTTCAACCGGTCTTTTTAATTTTATGTATGTTTGTTTCCAAAAGCCTCTTGAAGATAGAAAATTAAAAGATTTATTGGTCCTATTTAAAATAACAACTTTTATTATATAATATATTAAAAAATATTTTTTTAATTAGGTCATATTTAAACAAAACATTTCAATGCATATGCAGTATAAATTATAAATTATATATATATATATATATATATATATTTAATTTATCGTGAATATTTCTCTGTTAATATGAAGATTACAAATCAAAAATATTTTTTCCTTCATATTTAATATATAAAATTATTAAATATTAATCTGAATCTTTTAAACTTTTATTATAATTTAGGTTCGTTTGATCGGTGTTATAAACTCTAATAATATAAAATTAATTAATTCTTTTTTATTCATTAATTATAGATCAATATACTATAGACATATAATTGAACTCTTGTACCCTATAATAAGTTGAGTTCATGTATGTAATCACTACAATCAAGTCGATTATCAATTCTAAACAAATTATTTGTAACTATTGTTAGATTAAAAGTTTGTTTTACCCTTGTAAATATATTTTTCACTATAAGAACTACTGAATTTCTAATTAACAATTTTTTTACCATTAACTATAAACTAAGTCATACCAATGAGAGGGTGTGCTCTCATTGTTCAAGTGTACAAAATGGTAGACATATTGAATCGGTCGTGAAAGTCATTCTCACCTATACAAATCAAATACAAGTTTCCCGTAAAGAATAGTTCATAACTCACTCAAGATTAAAATCGCGTTACATATTATCATCCCATAAAATACTAATCTTCTCAATCAACACATTTAGAAGAAGAGATTAAATATTTCGTAATTCAATCTTAAATATTTTGTGCGTTTCAAAGCTAATATTCTAATCACAAATATAAAATAGATATTTTGTGCTTTCGGCTTCCCCTCAAGGTTTTCCACATCTTGGCTGACACACGGTTCAGTGTTTGGGTCTGATACCATTTGTAATAGTCCAAGCCCACAAGTAGCAAATATTGTCCTGTAGGCACTTTTGGTGACATCCAGTGATGTCGCATGCATATTCGAACATCTTCACATCACATTGCTTTGCGTGGGTTGCTAGAGGCACCATCGAACCAGCTACACAAATTTTCAAAGTTATACATGCTTTAATACCCATCCAGGCTTACAACACAAAACTTAAAGGCATCTAAACAACCATATGTACCTGAGAGAACCAGGACAAGAACGAAGAGGGAGCAAGAGAAGTTCGCCATCTCCTAAAATACCAGTGTTATAATATACTAAATTTTATGTGTTTGAATGTAGAGTTGGTTTGCTCATTTGTCATTGTAGAGTGTATTTATATACACATTTTGTTTGACAAATATGGTGACTCAATAACTTTTTATATCTTCATTGGAAAATAGGGAAATTATGGTAGCTTCAAACTCCTCTAGAATGTAACTAATCTTTTCATGGCATGACCTTAACTCCCTAGACCAGAGTAGTATGTATGGTCCTATAAGCTACAACTATTAAAAATTGTGACACTTGAATAAAGGAGTAAATGAATGAATGGAGACTATGTCTAGATGAAAATAATCTTGAGGATAGGATGTTAAAAAAAGCTTAAAAAAATTAAAAGTTATTATCTATTCGAACGTTAGTGTGTTTTGCTTGTAATAATTGTACGTAGGGTGACCTCCTCAGAATTTCCTTAGAATGCATGTAAGTTAGGACAAAACATATTGGAATGATTCGTGTTGATCTGTGGAAATAATATTCTCCCCTTACAACCAAGGAATAAGTAACGTGACTATATCGCAGAAATATTCGGAAAGAGTCATCTCTATTGTATAAATTCTCTCGAATGCCACCTCAACTCAAAGAGTTATGTCAAATCAATACAGCCAAGGGCAAAATAGATATTTAATAAAAATTTAATGGTAAAATAGGTAGGTAAGAATTGTAACATTGTAAAACTATTCCTTTTTTACCTAAATATAGTTTAACTATTAAGACATATATTATCCACCAAAAGATTAAATTTACATTCACTACTTATCTACTAGATCAATATATATTATATATATGAATTCTTTCCCTACAAAAATAAATAATAATAATAATAATAAAAGTGATTAATAATTTAAAATAGCTATTAATAATAAAATAATTTTTTTTTATAATTTAGTAAAAAAAAAAATGAGAGTTTTGAGCCTCCATATCCATTAAAAAAAATAAAAAAGACTTATTTAATTTTGTTTTTTGTTTGAGTGCTAGTCTTATTTAAATCAAAAGTTCTTTTAAATTAAAAAAAAAAGTATTATTATGCCGCAAATTTAATTACAAATGACCTTGCGATTGTTTTGAGAACTCTCGAATTATATTCCCTCCGATTATTTTTGTAAATAAAAAAATATGTATTTCTATTAATAACTAATTTATGTTAATATACTAATTGAATCCACCAACCTATCCACAAATAATTTCATTTATGATTAAAGATAAAGATTGATGAGAAAGAGTTGAATCAAATTGTCAATTATTTACTATAACAACCATACGTTACATATTGTATTTCATAATAATATTCCTTTCTAACAAAAATACTATATTTCATCTAATATTTTACTGATGATGTTACAAGTTATGAAACATAAATCTTGTAAGACGACGATTTGGTAGCTTATAAATTAAATTATATCAAAATTAGTAGTTTAATCGTTAAAAAATATACATATTCACTTTACTTGCAACTTTTCTAAAAGTAGCTGGATTTATTTTATTATCACACATTATATTAGTAGGTCAAGTTAGTTGTTCAAATTAAGATAGGTGAGAAGGAATGAAATGGAGAATTATGGTAAAAAAGTTGTATCCATAGAGGCATCAAACCATTTTATTTAATGGAGACGGGTAAAAACCAGAATTGATCACTTTCTAGCGATCATGGAAGCAACAAAAGCAAAAATAAAATAGTTACAGGGGATTGGTTGAATTCATAGAGACATTCAACCGTTTTATTTAATAGAGACCGTGATAAACATGAGAATTAATCATCTTCTAGCAATCATGGAAACAATAGCAAATATAGTTAAATGGGATTTGTCCAATTGGAACACATTCAGATGTTGATTTGGGAAACTTTTGTAAACATCTCTAGCTACAGTCTTTAGGTACGCATCCTTCGTACAACTTCTCTTCACATTGTATTGCATTGACCGAGAACATGCATGCAGCTGTCAAAAATCCAATAGTTATTAAAATGGAATTCTTGAAAGTTCATAAGATGTTTCTAAATCTAAAAAACGAACCTGAGAAAAGGAGGAAACCAATAAAGAATAGGGAGCAAGAAAACTTTGTCATTTAGTATAAAAAGCAATGATACACTGAAATTGATCTATGATTGAAAGGTGTAGGATACTTTCATTTTTAATCTAAGATTTATATAAAAATATTTGGTTTCAAATAAGGCAACCCATTAAGTTAATTTGTCTTTTATTTGGAAAGTAGCCAATTATGATAAGTTACAACTTTTTTTCCGTCTTGGATAGAGAGTCATTAAGGTTATTATGTCAATATCATTATTTGTTATATTAACAGCTATTTTTATATATTTACTATATGGATAACGACGTGAATTCGCTTAATAAAAAAGTTATTTAATAATTTAAAATATTTAATAATAATAATATAATAACTTTTTTTAATTAATAAATATTTTGCATATATTTGTATTTCACGACTCTAATAGTGAAGTCACTCACTAAGTATTTCTTAAAGTACTTAAGTCATGTGATATGTCTACGTTTCAGATAAAAGCAAGACATCCTTCTACGGATAACAGATGTGACGCATGAAGACCATGGAGCCGGTGTTAGGGTAGTTGGTTTTCATCTTATTTTATACACACTATTTAGTAGCAACCATAATAACAAATTGAATAACAGGAAAGTCACCAACCATTTTATTTAGGAAACATGTGGACTTTTAGGGCATTACAATATGTGGATTAGTACAAGGAAAAGAAGAGCATCACATCAAAACTCAATTTAATTCACAAGGGAAGAAACAATGGCAAGCAAAGTTGGTGGGAAATTTAGGAGTTTCAACACATTGAGATGTTGAATTTGGGTAAACCTCTAGGCACTTTTGGTGACATCCAGTGGTGTCGCATGCATATTCGAACATCTTCACATCACATTGTTTTGCGTGGGTTGCTAGAGGCACCATCCAACAAGCTGCACAAATTTTCAAAGTTATACATGCTTTAATACCCATCTAGGCTTACAACACAAAACTTAAAGACATCTAAACAACCATACGTACCTGAGAGAACTAGGACAAGAACAAAGAGGGAGCAAGAGAAGTTCGCCATCTCCTCAAATATCATTGTTATAATATACTAAATTTATGTGTATGAATGTAGAGTTGGTTTGCTGATTTGCCATTGTAGAGTCTGTATTTATATACACATTTTGTTTAACAAATATGGTGACTCTATAACTTTTATATCTTCCTTGAAAAGTAGGCCAACTAGGGTAGCTTCAAACCCTTGTGGAATTATCTAATCTTTTCATGGAATGACCTTAACTACCTCGACCAGAGTCGTATGTATCGTTATATAAATTACAACTATTAAAGATTGTGACATCTGAGTAAATGAGTAAATGAATGAATTGTATCGTTATATAAATTACAACTATTAAAGATTGTGACATCTGAGTAAATGAGTAAATGAATGAATCGTATCGTTATATAAATTACAACTATTAAAGATTGTGACATCTGAGTAAATGAGTAAATGAATGAATCAAGACTATGTACGGATGAAAATAATCTTGTAGATAGGATGTTAAGAAAAGCTTAAAAAAATTAAAAGTTACTGTCCATTCTAGTGGTAAGTGTGTTTTGCATGTAACAATTCTATGTTGGGTGATCTCTTCAAAATTTTCTTATAATACATGTAAGTTGGGATAAAACATGTTAGAATGGCTCGTGTTATTTGTTTTCTTTGTAGAATTTGTTTCACTTCTTTGTCATCGACCTTTGGAGCTTAGGCTCTGTTTCAATCTTTTGTGAGCTATACTTTAGTAGATCTTCAAATTTTGTGGGCATCGTTTTTGTAACGACCCGAACTTTTCTACTTAATTTAAGGTCGCTACTGTATACGTACCATAAATATTGAATGTGGAAGACTTCATTAAAATTCCATAAAACATAGCCTTTATCTTAAAACACAGTCATGGACTTACGTGTTTCGAAAACCATTAAAATTCCATAAAACATAGCCTTTATCTTAAAACACAGTCATGGACTTACGTGTTTCGAAAACATCTTTAATTCCATAAAACATAGCCTTTATCTTAAAACACAGTCATGGACTTACGTGTTTCGAAAACATCTTTTTAGTTAACAGAATTCTCGATTTCCATCTCTATTTGGTTTTCTTTTTCTTATTTCCTTTGTCTTCCTTATGATTTAGTTGACAATTATGTTCTTAGCTTTCAATTTAATCCATTCATTTGGTTATATTCTTTTTCTATAATTCATATAAAATTATTGACAACCTATATAAAATTATTGATAACCTAAATCATTGCACCAGGAGATCTAAAATATAATTGGTTGTGATTTCCTAAAACTCATAGAAAATTCTTTTTATTTAATCCCTAATTCGGAACTAAATAATTGTAACCAAATTAATATTACTTAATAAAATAAAATGAAGATTTAACATAGGACTATTACTGACCTTCAAAAGACATATCTCATCCCGTAACTAAATCTGTTTAAACCTTTTATTTTTTTTTTCCTATTTGTTTTTGTAGGAAGGAAGAAATTGCGATAGGAGTAAATCTGCTTTTTACAGAAGAGGGAATTCCTGATTTCTTGCCAAACTTAATTTTAGGGAGGAGTGGTGAGAGATGGAAGGAAGGAGGAGGGATAGGTTATCAAATTTTTTTATTTTTATTTATTATTATTATTATTATTATTATTATTACTATTTTATTTTATTTTTCCCTATTATTACCGTTTTCCCTATGTTTGTTTCCATTTATCACATATCATCCTTACTCATCCAAGTTCTAAAGTTGTGCTTTTAGCAAATTTAGACACTTTCTTTCTCTTAATTGGTCAAATGTGTCATCTTTCTCGCTTTCTTTCTCTACTACTCAAAGTGAAGCTGTCATATTATAGAAGAATAAGAGGATGAACTCGAGTTATTTGAATGAACTACTTCCTCCAATTAGAGGATCAAATTAAAGCTTTATTACTCCTTACCGAACCATTTCATTTAAAAAGACTTCATTCTTTAATGATAGCAATTATTTATTCACACCATACAGACTTATCAATCAATTATTTATTCACACCATACAAACTTATCAATGTATAAATTATTTGATTCCACTATTATTTAGCTATTAGAAATGGTAAAGAAAAGACCAGTAAATAAGTTTTTTTTGTTGGCCAAAGGTTTTATGAGAATCAAATCAATATCAATGTATAAATGATGGTTGCACCATATCAATGAGTGTTGGTTTACAATTTATTTGTTGTAAAGCTTTATCCAATGGTTGTTTAGTTGCAGTTATTGTTAGTATGTTTTGGTAGGTTGTTTAGCATGAAGGGTTGCACGGAATGTAGTTTTCTAGATTTTAAGCATGAATGCTTCAACGTGTCTTTTTAGTTTTATGTATGTTTGTTTCCAAATTTTTATGAAAGCATGATAAATATTTTAAAAAAAAATTTATTCTTTTTCCTTTTGCATACTTTTATAACAAATTATTAATGAAAACATGAGGGATATTGTTTTTCTATAGAACTTTGCCGAAGAAATCATATCAATTCGATCAACGGATCGAAAGATATGAAAATTGGAAAAGGGGACTGTGTTACGGATTTAAGAGGACAAAGAAGAAAAGGAAAAAGAAAAAAAAAAGAGGTCGGTCGGCGAGCGGCGGAGGGCGGCGTGACAGGCGCCGGATGTCACATTCGCACTTTTAATGGCAGCGGACTTGCGATTGTGCGGTACTCACTTTCCAACGACAAGTGAGCTAAGCCAATTCATTCTTGCGTCGCCTATGGCCAAGCGACGTATGCTCGAGACGTCATACTTCCTAGAAATAGAAAAGTAAAACACTAGAATATGTAAGGACATAAAGGGTTGGGCTTGTCATGGGTATGCGGCCATGGGCAACATGCCTTGGACGAGCATGACCGTGACATCCTCTCCCACCTAATTAGTTGACGTCCCTGTCTGTCGACTACTTTCGAACCTAGCGATGTGGGTGACACTGGAGTCCAGATCTTCGGTGCGTTCCCAGCTGGTTTCCTCCGTAGGGAGATTCTTTCATTTGACAAGGAATTCACGAATCGTCCGTACGGGTCTTCCTATCTTCCTAACCCTGTTGCCTAGGATCTCCTCTATTTCTTTGCTATCTCTTTGTTTCATATCGATGCTCGGTCTAGTGATTACATTTCACTGGGCGTCGTCCGGGTCAAGGTGATAAGGCTTCAAGTTGCTCACATGAATTACTGGGTGGATTTTCATCCATGTGGGTAGCGCAACTTTGTAGAGGGTAGCCCTGATCTTTTTAAGGACTTCAATCGAGCCTTCATATTTTTGAACTAGTCGCTGGTTCTTTCGGCTGCGAAATCTGATATGTTCTGGTCTCAACTTGATGAGGACTTGATCTCCTGCTCGGAATTGAAGGGGGTGACGCTTCTTGTCTACCCACTTCTTCATATGCTTGGAAGCTTTCTCTAAATATGCCCGGACTATATCTGTTGTCTGCTTCCGTTCTCTTGTAAAGTTTTGAGCTTGAGAATTTTTCCCTGCATAAGGATGATCAATAATATGTGGTAAGGCCGGTTGTCGTCCACTTACAATTTTGAAGGGACTCTTCCCCGTAGACAAGCTCGTTTGACAATTGAAACAGAATTGGGCAACATCTAGCAGTTGTATCCAGTTCTTCTGGCGAGCGTCGACGAAGTGACGTAAGTATTCTTCGAGCAAGCAGTTGAACTGTTTCGTCTGTTCATTGGTTTGAGGATGGTAGCTGGAAGAGATGTTTAAAGTCATTTCCAAGAAGGCGAATAGTTCGGTCCAAAATGTGCCAATGAATCTACAATCCCTATCATTGATGATGCTCGACGGAATGCCCCATAACTTGACGACGTGTTTGAAAAATAGTTGGGCTGTTAGTTCAGCCAAGTATAATTTGGGAGTGGGAACAAACGTCACATATTTCGAGAATCGATCTATGATAACCAAGATGGCTTCATATTCTCCGACTTTTGGGAGGTATGTTAAGAAGTCCAGAGACACACTTTCCCAAGGTCTTGTTGGCACAGGTAGAGGTTCCAAGAGTCCCAAGACTTTGGCTTTCTCGACTTTGTCCTATTGGCAGATGAGGCATGTCTTAGTGTACTGCATGATATCGTCCCGCATATTCAGCCAGAAGTACCCCCTTTTTAATTAGGGTATACGTTCTTTGCCATAGAGGGTGTCCTGCCCATAAGGTATCATGACATTCCTGAATGGTCTTCTTCCTCAGTTCTCCCATTCTTGGGACGTATAATCTATTTTCTTTAGTCATTAAAAGGTCTCCCTCGACCTAAAACTGTCGTGTCTTCCCAGCTTTAGCTAGTTCGATGACGGCTTTGGCCAATGGGTCTTTGTGTAAATGTTCTTTGATGATGTCGCGCATCGATCCATCGATTTTACTTGAATGAATATGGGCTAACATGCACAGGGCCGCATTTTCGCCCTTCCGACTCAGTGCATCGGCTGCTTGATTACTCTTCCCTACCTTGTGTTCGAATTTGAAGTTGAATTCCGCCAACGACTCTTGCCACCGGGCTTGTTTTGCCATCAATTTTGGTTGATCGAAGAAGTGGCAGATGGCACTGTTATTCGTCTTGACTATGAATTGTGATCCCAAGAGATACTGTCTCCAGACTCGTAGGCAATGAACTACAGCCAGCATTTCTTTTTCGGAGACAGTGTATCTCCGTCCGACATCATTGTGCTTTCGACTTTCATAAGCGATGGGGTAGCCTTCTTGAATAAGGACACCGCCTAGGGCAAAGTCGGAAGCATCTGTTTCTATTTCAACTGGCTTTGTAATATCTACTAACCCGAGGACAGGACTCCTCGGCATGGTTGCCTTCAGATCTTCAAAGGTCATTTGACATTTATTTGACCGCGACCAAGGGTGGTCTTTCTTCAGGAGCTCCGTTAAGGGGGCGGCTCATGGTGAAAACCCTTCGACGAACCACCTATAGTAGTTTGCTAATCCTAAGAAGGACCGCACATCGGATACGGAAGTAGGGACTTTCCACTCTTGGATAGCTTTTATCTTATCGCTATCCATCCCGATCTGTCCACAACTAATGACATGTCCGAGGAAGTTGATGCATGTCTGTGCGAAGACACATTTTTCTTTCTTGATGTATAACTGATTCTGCCGCAGCTTGTCAAATACCAGCTTCAAGTGCACCTTGTGTCTCTCTAAGGTTGTGCTGTATAACTATGTCGTCAAGGTATACTATGACGAACCGATCCAAGTATTCGTAGAAAACCTGGTTCATTAACGTGCAAAACGTTGCTAGGGCGTTTGTCAAGCCAAAGGCCATTACCAGGAACTTGAAGGCCCCATATGTTGTCACACACGTCGTCTTGGACTCGTCCCCCTCGGCGATACGTACTTGGTAGTACCCTGATAGTAAGTCCAACTTCATGAAGTATTTGGCCCCGTGAAGTTGGTCGAACAAGTCGGATATTATCGGCAGTGGATATTTGCATACCGTCACCTTGTTTAAGGCTCTATAATCTATGCACAGATGCAACGTCCCATCCTTCTTTTTCTGAAATAGTATGGGGGCCCCGTAAGGTGCTTTTGTTGGGCGGATGAATCCTGCCGTCAACAACTCATCTAGTTGTTTCCTCAATTCGGCTAGCTCAGAGGGAGCCATCCGATATGTGTTCTTCGCTGGGGGTTTAACCCCGGGAAGGAGTTCAATTTCGTGATAAATGCCTCAATGGGGTGATAATGTTTGTGGTAGGCTCTCTGGCATTATGTCGGCATAACTGTTTAGTACCTCCTTGATTTTGTCTGGGATAGTTTCCTCAATAGTCACTTCTTCCATCAGTGGTATTGTAACGATTCAGAATTTCCATTTTTGCCTTATTTGGTTAAGATTTTATTTATTTTTTATTTCTATAAATGACATATCATGTTATGCATTTATTCTCGCTCGAGAAGGTGCAATTTTAAACCAGGAAGTTATTACCTTACTGGAAATGGAAAAGATTCGGGTTTGGAATAAAAATAAAATCAAATAAAAATAGAATAAATAATTAAATGTAATCTCCGCGAAAATCAAAGGATTTCTTGAGAGACTCTTATTTTGCCTAATAAAATATTCTTATTTCTCCAAATTTCCTTATTCTAAAACCCTAGGATGCCTTATTGGTAAATGTCTTGAGATTAGTTTTATATTCCTATGCCCAACCTTTTACATCCGTTGAAAACGATTTTTCCCCAAACTTTCCTCCGGAATGTTGGGGTTGCTTTCGGAGGATGAATCGAGTAGAAGTAAGGCATTGATGTTGGGATCATTGTGTCAAAGAAGGTTGACCGTTGAAAATCGGTGTTGAGTACGTTGTGGGATCGTTGGCGCGTCGCCGGAATCGGGGAGGTGAAAACTAGGGTTTTGTCGCTTGTCGAGTAAGGAAGGCGAGGTCTTTGGAATTGGGTCGAGCCGCAGACGCACACCTAGCAGCTCCGGCAGCTTCGCACGCGTACACAGTGTTGGTCGGCTCACACGTGTACGAAATAGGTTCTGTTCCGTCAATTCCCGCAGCTCGACTTGGCGGCTTAGTTGGAAGGCTCGGCAACTAGGCTTAGCGGCAAGGTATCACTATAATATATTGATTCAAAGGTTTTTGGCCCTTCCAAAGCCGTTTCTGCCCTTAGTTTTACCATCTGAGATCAGTATGGCTCCTAAACGTTAAAGACAGATTAGGTCGAGGGTTTATTTTGATAAATAGCATGAGGTTTAGCTAGGGTACCTTTTGAAAGGTTCTAAATGTTTATGTGGTTATCATAGGACATATTTAACCACTGGGATTAGCTCGTTGTGAGTGACTTCAACCAAGACCATCGAGGTAAGTGACCTTACTGTTGGAGTTAGCTTACTACGTGTTGTATGATGGTGCGTGCCCTGTGGCTCCTGCATGCAGCATATTTTATGTGATATGATTATGTGATGTATAGATTGTGTTGATCGTAGATTGTGTAAGTTATGTGATGTATGAACTTGTGTTGACTGTTGACTGTTTATGTGAAGTCATGAATGAGATGTTAGTATTATATGCCATGAATATGTTGATTGATGCCATAGATACACGTAGAATTATCGAGTCATGTCATGAGATGTTTATGCAACTGGAATGTTTATGTAATATGCCATGTAATGTAAGTCATGTGAGATGCCATGTGATGTAAGAAACATAAATGCGATGTTAGCACTACTTATGTAATGCCATGTTAGATATGTTAAGGGACCTCATGCATAAATGTATGTCACGTGCATCGGGATTCTTCCCCTTTATGATATGAAAGAATGAAATATGATATTTATGTTCGCCATGATATCATGCGGCCCCTTTTCTGCTTTGTGGTGTCCGGCTACGTGTAACACGTTGTGCCCGACCAAGTCAGGCCAGGGGGTATGTTTACGAGCCCGTCTGGTGGGTTCATGTACACGTACATGGGCCATGTGTGAAGGAGTACCACACATCCAACCCTACCCGAAATAGAAAAGCGCCCAAGGCTATGAAAAGTTAGGTCCCGCTCATATGTTGCATGTGTTTGCATTCCTAACCCCAACAGTGGGGTGACTTACTGAGTATTTCATAAAATACTCAAGCCACGTGCTACCTACATTTTTCAGGTAAAGGCAAGGCGCCAATGTACGGTTGACGGCGGAGCTGAGGCCACCATGGAAGTTGGAGACGGAATATTTTTAGGAGTTTACTTTTATTAGACTGTATTAAGTTATAGCATTGAGTATTGTTTTATTTGGATTTATTTTGAATTCAGTATTGAAGGTTTATTTTCGGAGTTTAGGTTTTGTTTTGGATTCATAAATATTTATGAAAGACTCTTTCAAGGTTATTTATGATGAGCTTCCGCTTAATGAGATAAGTATGCATGGGTGACGTCACTAATTAGGTTAAAGAAAATTAGGGGCGTTACATGTATAGCCATAAATGTAGGTTTCTCTCGTGCGAGTTCTCTTTTCAATTGTATGGCCGAGATCATTCTAAGATTACCTGGCTGCTTGATGCTTGCAGGTATTACTGTGGGATTGCAGTCGGTGATCACCAAGCATTTCGCCAGTGGCATTGAGATAACTTTGTGTTCTAGGAGGAACTCCATCCTAAGTACCACGTCAAAGTCGTCCATGCGAACTACGACAAGGTCCAGCTCTCCTGTCCAAGCCCCTAATTTGAAGGGGACTCTTTTGGAAACTCCCACAATAGGCATGGCCTTAGAGTTGACAGCTTTCATTTTTCCAGGGTCTTTTCCTATGGTGAGTCACAATCTTCGGGCTTCTTGATCGGCGATGAAGTTGTGAGTCGCTCCTGAGTCTATCGAAGTACTCTTGCTCGGTCGAGAGTTTATTGTCGCATCCACAAACATGAGCCCTTTCTCTATTATCTCCTTCGGGTCGACCTTCCGTTGGAGGGCTAACAAGAATTTGAGCGTGCCCATTCGGGGGTTGTCTTGATCTTCCTTCTTGTCTAGCATAGTCTCGTCTCTTGTGTCGTTGCTCTCTTGAATGGACACTTGGAGTGCAGTGAGAGAGGCCCGATGAGAACACTAGGACACTTTGTGGGGACCTTTACACAATATGCATTGTAAAGGTGTTGTCGGGTAGTTCCTTTGAGGGTAAGGTCCTCAAGATGTCCCCGCTTGGTTGTTCTAAGGAGGTCTATCTGTCCACCTGCTTGGTCTGTCGTTACCTCCATTTCGCCTGTTGGGGCTTCCATTTCGTTGACCTGGCGGCTTATATGTTTTGCCCCCAGTGTTTGGGGCCTATGTCGTTTTTCTTTGGTAACTCGCCTCGTTCCCTAACAATTGTGGTAGCTAGGTCTTGGACCTTTTTCTCGTGTATTTTTGTTTTGGCCCACAGTTGTAACCCATTTATAAAGAAGAACACCTTGTCCTTCTCTGATGTGCCCCTGATATCTAGCATCAGGGCCGAAAATTGTCTGACATAGTCCCTTATGCTTCCACTTTGCTTTAGAGCTTTTTCCATTGTTAGATGTCTACGTTTTCGGGGAGGAATTGGTCCCTCAACTCTCTCTTGAGGTCTTCCCACGAGTCTATGGTGCACAATCCATTCTTGATGTCTTGTACCTTCATACGCCACCAAAGTTTGGCGTCATCTATGAGATACATCGAGGCTACTGTCACTTTTATGTTGTTGATACAAGCCGGTGTGACTTTAAAGTACTGTTCGACATCAAAGATGAAGTTCTCCAACTCTTTGGCATCCCGGTTCCCTTTGAAAGGTCTAGGGTCAGGAAACTTCAGTTTGTTGGATCTTGTATTAGTTTGCCCAGCCGAGACGTTCTCCACGGCTTTCATGGTCACCTCGATTCGGGTGCTCATGGTGGACATCTTTTTTTGGATGTCATCGATCGTTGTTCTGAATTCGTCAGCTAATCCATTGAACAAACTCATCATTGTATTTTGTAGCACGTCGAACTCTTCACCACGTCCCACCTTATGCGTGATAAAGCTATCGGGGCTACCAAACGGTCTTGGGCTGCTCGTAGGAGCAATTTTTTCTTCGAGTGAGGTCACTCGAAACATCAGTTCTTCGATTGGCAACCCATCCAGGCAGTTACCCATTGCATCGATCTCTACGACTTTTCCACTCAATTCTTTCACCCGTGCTTCTAGGAAGCGGATGGTGTCAGGGACTTCTTTGAGGAACAACATTTCCTCCTCTATTAAAGTAAGCCGGTCGGCTTGTGATTTGGGTGTCGACTTTGTCATCGACATGTTTTCGGTCTTTGCTATTTCACGGAGCTTACAAAGCTTTGATACCACTTGTCACAATCGCACTTTTAATGGCAGCGGACTTTCGATTGTGCGGCACTCACTTTCCAACAATAAGTTAGCTAAGCCAATTCGTTCTTGCGTCACCTACGGCCAAGCGACGTATGCTCGAGCCTCTGGCCTCAGTTTTAAGAGAAGGTTTTAGAAAATGAGAGCAGAAAGAGATTTTTAAAAGAGACTTTATATAAGCAAGCAAGAGAGAAATAACAACGGCTTACAGTATATAACCTTGGGTAGGGAGAAGTTGACAACTAGTCATATCCCCCTATAGTACATTATGAGGCATTTCATGTCTAACAAGCCTAGACATGATATTTCTGAAATGTCATATTTCCTAGAAATACAAAAGTAAAACACTAGAATATGTAAGGACATAAAGGGTTGGGCTTGTCATGGGCATGCGGCCATGGGCAACACGCCTTGGACGAGCATGACTGTGACACCAGGCACACATCGACCGTCGATTGGAGCAACGCAGCTCCAGCGAGGTGACGACACGTGTCACCTGTAAAGTCGAGTCGAACCGCAAACATGAGCCGAGTCGAGCCAAACCGGACCGGCCGACCCACGACTGCGCAGGGGCTGCCACCCGTGGTAGGCGCACATACGGCCTGTGACTAGCGCACGTCCACGCGCGTGTGAGCGCGCGTGAAACGGCCGTTTGGCCTGGTTGCACTCGTTTGCCCGATTTTTTTCCTAGTTCTAGTTCCAATACTGTTTTTACGTGAATAGGGACATAATATAAAGAAATCAGTATTTTTAGACACCTCACGGCCAAAGAAACGCTAGCAAAAAGGCACGCGTCAACCAGTTAAGTCACCACTCGGTATTTAGGAAGAAATACTTGTAGGAAGAAATACTTGTAGGATTCGCTTGGATTGCATGCATGCTAGTAATTTTTTTTCCGATTAGCTCTCCATGTAAAATATTAGCCAGATTGATTGCTATGAGTGTAATGGGTGAATTATCTGAGTGTTGTTTGTATGCTTTAAGCTTATGCCATATGTATGCATGCGTTTAATTTATGTTAGAATTGTGTATGCCGTGTTCCGAGTGCTTGATGGACGAATTCGCCCCATTGAGGGCAAACTTCGTGCTCTGGGTGCTTGATGGAGGACATCGCCCCGTTGAGCCGGTATGACTAGTTTGCATGAATTATATATTATGATGTTAGAAGAAGGTTGCATGCACACTCTGTTAATTGCTAGGGCCCATTTCTATGATAAGCTTAGGGGATTACTGTTAGGAGCGATATGTCGCTCTAGCCAGACGTAATTTTTCCTTAGGAACTTAGCGGTTTAACAACAAGGTACCTCAGGAGTGTTCATAAATTGCTAGCGTGAGAACGGTATCTATAGCTTCGTGGGAGGAACAAGGGTCCCTTATCAGTCCTTACTACTCTTAGCCAATTTCGCATGGGAAATGTGTCCCCACGTCGTACAGCCCATTAGCTGCATGGGAACGGGTTGGGTCGCGCCCCCCATAGGGGGACAATATGGGCTTAGGGGTATTCAATACACCCCTAGGCTAGATACCATGTAGTCCTAGGTAGCCATGTAGAGGTAGCACCTCATAGAGAGATACCAACCATATTAGCTTGGCGTAAGGAACCTCTAGGCGTTTAATGAAAGGACGACGAACCGGTGAAACCCAAGGGTCAAGCTCCAAGGGACTAAGATTAGAACCAGATGTCCTAGAACCGAATCAGGAAACCGTGAGAACCTGTTAAATTAAGACGTGAAGAGAGCCTACAAGTAGGTGGCTTACTGAGTATAATTTTTATACTCATCCTTGCTATGTTTTTCTTTTTTCAGGAGCGCGAGGCATAGGTCAAGGGTGGACGTGATGGAGACGGGGATTGTCACAAAGGAACGGGTTGTCTCGGGGCGTCAGTCCAGTCTTTATATTGTATTTGCATTCTTTCGAAATTTATTTCCAAACTGTCATGTGTCTGTTGTTTGTCGTCTAAAAACTTTATTGGAATTTAAGGATTTTTTTATTTCATATTTAAATCACTTTGTGCATTTGTGTCTTGTCGTTAGTCACGGTCCGTAGTAAAATATTGGATCGTGACAAATTTGGTATCAGAGCAGTCAGGTTATAGGTCCTGTAGACATTTAGGATAGAGAGTTGTGTCCTCTGTGACTTCGCTCGTCAAACACATGCCGCTCACGACCAGACGTTCTCACGCGACGGAAAAATAGAGACAAAGGTTAAGCTAATATTTTTAAAGTCTACCATGACCAACTATGGCATTATAATCGCACATTACCTAGGAGATGTGCTAAGAATGAATTGTAACCATAGTTCTGATGGTGTTAATATAACACATGCGGAAGCAATTTGGATCTTATGCACTTTTAGAACATCAATTATTGTAAATAACTAGCATGTTCATAAGTATTAAAACTTAATGAGTTTAAATACTAACATTTTGTAGTTCAAACTCCTTTTGCCTCACGAACCAGTTTCGAACCACCACTAGTGTCTTCTCCACTATCCTCCGGCCTTAGAACGGGATTGTGGAATCCGGTGAGTGACTAAACTTGGGAGGGATTTTATATATGTGAAGAGAGTGTTTGTGAGAGGTTTTTCTCAAGGTTTTTCACCAAGATAAAGAAGACCTCCCATGTATCATGATCACTCTATTAAAAGAGTCATGTTTGCATGTTCATGAAAATTTGAGATCACCAAATTTTGACACTTAAAATTCCACTCAAATGTTTGGGATTATGTGGCAAGCATGCATGTTTGAGTTAACCAAATTTTGACACTCAAAATTCCACTCAAACTTGTGGGATTTATTTGGAAAACATGCAAGTTTGGTTAAACCAAATTTTGAAACCTCAAAATTCCACTAATATGGATTTTTCCATTAGATGAAGTCAACATTTTGACTTTCTTCATTTTAATTCAACAATTAATTTGAATAATGAATTTCAAATTAAAGTAACATTAAATGATTAATTAAACTATTTAATTAATATTTAATATTGATTCAAATGCTAATCTCAATCAATTCCGACACATAATTGATTAAGATATTTAAATCTTATTTAAATATCTCAGATTCTCTCTTTTTGTTTAATTCGTAAATAAAACAAAATTACGGTTAAATATATCGTATATATGTAACACATATTCCCTAATTTGAATTCGAACACTTCGAACTCACTCGTCACATTGTTCTATGGTTTAGTTCGATATGAGCTAGCAGAGGGACCTAATGGACCTATAGATCATGGGCTCCAACGATCCAAGATTAACTGGTTAAACTCATTAACCTGGTTAACCAACATTCGTTAACTACTAGGACACTCCACTATAGCCTAGTAGTTGCACTCCCCTCACTATAGATATATTTATGTCGATCTGATATAACCATGATTAGTAAGTCGATCCTTCACAGGTTGTTCGTAACTAGAACTGGGTCAATTTACCGTTTTACCCCTGAAGTTACTTCTTGTTCCTTATGTCTCACTGATCCTCTAATGAACAATTGGTTTGTGGTCCAACCAGTAAATCGAATCCCTCTCAGGCCAATGAGAGGGTGGGGCCCCTTGTTCAAGACCTAGAGTCAGTGCTTAAGAGAACTATCTTTCTTCTATCCCTAAAAGCGGGTAGGAGTGAATTCCGTCTTGCACCCCACGTCCCCAGCTATTCACCCAGTCTTACCCCTGAAATGGGAGGCCTATTGAGTCGGCGAACTAGAGCCACTCTCACCCATGCAAATCTAAGGATAATTCCGAATAAACAGGAGTTCATGGTTAGCTCAGGATTAAAACCGAATTACCTAGGTTATCGAATGAAAAGAAAATCAGTCTCAACAGTAAACGACATTATAAATTGAGTGGTTTTCTTCATGGTCTGATCTTATGAAATACTCATTGTATAGGACGCCTCCACTCACATGTCTCCACATGTACAATTTAGTGATCACATTGTTTATATCATATACAAAAGTGAGACGCATCCATAGTGTCCCCAGAATAAGGTACTCAGCCTTATCCTTATACTATAGATCATTTTGATTATATACTTGAACTTGATCCACTCTTATGTCTCTACATATAGTTCAAGTAATCATACTATAGCCAGAGTGTTCTTAGTTTATTGGATTTAGATTAATGATCGTAAAGTTTACTTTATTCAATAACAATCTTTACTGAATAAACAACAATAATAACTTTATTGAAAATAGAATATGTTTTTGTTTACAAACTATGAGTTTTAGGACATAAAACCCAACAAGTTCCTTTTTCTATTGTTGTAGATAATGGCACCAAATAGACGTGAACCATATGTAGGGCCCGAACCCAGAAGGAGAAGAAGAGAGGAAGTTCAGGACACCTCGATTCCAACACCTGAAGAGGAACAACCTTAATTTCAGGAGGAGGCTGGGGATACTCCCCAAACTAGCGAGGGGATAGTACCACAACCATCAAGAACAAAAAGACGCCGAAGGAAGGCCAAGGCCCGAAGGCTTCTTGATACACCCCCTACTGCTCCCTTCTCCGAGGAGGTCCCATCGGGTCCAACCCCGTGTACAGCAGTCCTATTAAACCAGCCATTATCCATGCCCACAGTAGAGATGTTTTAGACATTCATGATGACCTCGATAGAAAATCAGGCTCTGACGAACCAGATGATACAAACCATGATGGTTAATACGTCAATAGGGCAAGGGGGCAAGGATTCAGGGACTATGACTGTAAGGATTCGAATTTTTGTTTTATTTATTTTAGATTTTATGCTAAGATTTTATTATGCTGCCAAAATGAAAAGATATTTTAAAACTGCGAGGTTGATTACGATACATAACGGGCCAAGTGGACAATAACTTCTAGTTGTGGGCTTGGGCTATTACAAATGGTATCAGATCTAGACACCGAACGATGTGTCAGCCAAGATGTGGAAAATCTTAAGGGGAAGTTCAAAGCACAAAATATCTATTTGTTATTTTGTGATTGGAATATTAGCTTTGAAAAGCAAAAAAATATTTAAGATTGAATTAAGAAATATTTATTCTCTTCTTCTAAATGTGTTGGTTGAGAAGATTAATATTTCATGGAATATGATCATATGTGATGCGATTTTAATCTTGAGTGAGTTATGAACTCTTCCTTACGGGAAACTTGTATTTGATTTGCATGGGTGAGAATGACTTTTGCAACTGATTCAATATGTCTACCATTTTGTAAACTTGAACAATGAGAGCACGCCCTCTCATTGATATGACTTAGTTTATAGTTAATGGTAAAAAAATTGTTAATTAGAAATTCAGTAGTTCTTATAGTGAAAAATATATTTACAAGGGTAAAACAAACTTTTAATCTAACTTTAGTTACAAACAATTCGTGAAGAATCGATAATCGACTTGATTGTAGTGATAACATACATGAACACAACTTGTTTTACAGGGTACAAGAGTTCAACTACAGGTACATAGCTTATTTCTCGGTTGTAAGTGTGAAGATTATTCCCATAGACCAACACGAGCTATTCTAACATGTTTTATCCTAACTTACATGCATTCTAAGAAAATTTTGAAAAGATCACCCAACATACAATTGTTACCAGCAAAACACACATACCATTGGAATGGACAGTAACTTTAAATCTTTTTAAGCTTTTCTTAACATCCTATCCTCAAGATTAGTTTCATCTGGACGTAGTCTTGATTCATTCATTTACTCCTTTACTCGAATGTCAGAATCTTTAATAGTTGTAATTTATAAAACGATACATACTACTCTAGTCGAGGTAGTTAAGGTCATTCCATGAAAAGATTAGTTAATTCCATAGGGTTTCGAAGCTACCATAGTTGGCCTGCTTTCAAATCAAGATATAAAAAGTTATTGAATCACCATATTTGTCAAACAAAATGTGTATATAAATACAGACTCTACCATGGCAAATGAGCAAACTAAGTATACATTCAAACACATACAATTTAGTATATTACAACACTGATATTTTAGGAGATGGCAAACTTCTCTTGCTCCCTCTTTGTTCTTGTTCTGGTTCTCTCAGGTACGTATGGTTGTTTAGATGCCTTTATGTTTTGTGTTGTAAGCTTGGATGGGTGTTAAAGTATGTATAACTTTGAAATTCTTCGCAGCTGGTTGGATGTTGCCTCTAGCAACCCACGCAAAACAATGTGATGTGAAGATGTTCGAATATGCATGCGACGCCACTGGATGTCACCAAAAGTGCCTAGAGGTTTACCCAAATTCAACATCTCAATGTGTTGAAACTCCGGAATTTCCCACCAATTTTGCTTGCCATTGTTTCTTCCCTTGTGAAGAAAATTGAGTTTTGTTGTGATGCCCTTCTTTTCCTTGTACTAACCCACTTATTCTAACGCCTTAATTCCTCCCATTTCCTAAATAAAATAGTCATGTGACTTTGCTGTTATTCAATTTGTCATTATAGCTTTAAAGGATCCAAAAGAAGGATTATGAGACTCAAGGATTGTTCAAAATGTCTACAAAAGATGTTTGTTTCCAATGCCCTAAAGAATTTTAAGGCCTCAAGGTCTTTGGAAAAGGCTTAGAAAGGAACATCCTCTGTTTTTTATTCCTTATAGGTAAATAAAAACGATCTGAATAGTTTATATTTAAAAAAGTGGAAAAAAATAAAATAATTTTTTTTAATAAAATATTTTAATAGTTTATATTTTTAGAAAAAGTTTATATCTTTTTTAATAAAATAATTATAAAAAAATGGAAAATTACTAAATTAGCCTGGAACATTGAATTAAATTTGAAAGATGAGAAAGTCCTCTCTACTTTAGAATCAACACCCTATACAAAATCTAATGAATCTAAGAATCCAACTATAGGCTCTCTCCCAAATTTAGATATGATCTCTAAAAGATTTACAACTCATCACATTCAACAGCTAACATTTGAAGATTAAGTCGACAACCCATAAATGTGTAAGCATTTCCGACAAGAACTCAAATTCAAAGTGGTTCTGAATGTTTCAAAGTTAGCTCAAGCTCCCTCTCCAAATTATGAAGTTTGGGGGAATCATTTGGAGCAAGAAACAAGAGTTGGCCAGCCTCCAATCACAAGTCATAAGAGTTTAGATTTTGGGTCTCTTCCTCTTGAATTTCTTCCAACTTCGAGAGTTATATTGGATTATTTCCCTTCAAACTTATTCCTACCTCTTCTAAATAAGACTACCCACAACTTTGTGAAAGAAAAGTGTTGAAAATGTAAGGACCCAAAATTTTCTACTTAATTTAAGGTCGCTACTGTATACGTACCATAAACATTGAATGCGGAAGACTTCATTTAAATTCCATAAAACATAACCTTTAGCTTAAAATACAGCCATGAACTTACGTGTTTCGAAAACATCTTTAAAACAACACAACAAAAGACCCGAAATAAAATAAATAAGCGTTTCAGTTTAAAACATCTTATTCTATCCTAAGTCTAAGAAAATAAATACCACTATCCTATGCATGTGCCATGATCTCGAGTTGCGATGCCGTCGTCAGCCGTACAGGAATGCCTTGCCTTAACCTGAAAAATGTAGTAGCACATGGCTTGAGTATTTAAAGAAATACTTAGTAAGTGACCCCACTATTGGAGTTAAATGCAACAATCACATGCAATGAAATGATGGGACCTATCTTTCGTTTCGTTTTCCCTACGATGCTGTCCTAACGGGTAATCGTGGACGTGTACCATATACTCTACACACAGCCCATACGTGCAAGTATGGGCTCACCAGCTAGTTCGCACACCGCTGGGCCACTGTCCTTAGCCGGTGGGCATACCCTGGGAGCCCCTTATGCCGGGACTCGTTAAAACTAGAACCGTCACGGTAGCGCTATACAAAGCATAACGATTGTTGTCCTGCCATTGGATGTACGCGTCTGTACCCTCGTGATGGGATAGGGGTATCCCCCCAAATGCATGAGCACACAATATGCATGAGGTCTCACTAGTCCTACAGTTATCATTAATGAACATAACCCCTGTCACGTTTTCATGCTTACATGTCATTCTCATTCTCATTTCTTTACATATCATACATATTCCTAGCGAGGTTATGTTTCATGCAATTGACCGTATTTCATGTCATACAATTCATGCAGTTACATTCAAATATTCATACAAACAAGCCATAATCGTTCAAGGACCACACATCGTTACATGCATTACACATCACATCAGACTAAAAGCATACATTCACGTTCACCTAACTACCTACTTAAGCACAATAACCTAGTATACAATGCATCATATCATAAACAAGTCATAACGTAAACACTTTATAGTCATATCGTTCTCTAACTTACCATAGTCTTAACGTTCTTATACCTATCACAGACATATCATTACGTAACGTACCTTAGTCATATCATCACCAGAACGTATCCTAACGCCATCGTTCTATCAATCTATCACAAACCTATCCCTTTCTACACATAACCTAACTGTATTCTTTCATCAATCTCTCCTATCCATAGCACTCCGGTATGTAACCTAACCTTAACGTTTCATGAACGTATCTTACTCCTATCGTTACATTTTGTTTTGTGCATCCTTCTCGTATCCTATCTCAAACATCTCCTTGAGCACATCGTACCATAATTATTATCGTACAATCCACATATTATAACATAACATAACATATAGGAAGCATATCGATCCACAGACAATTCACACATATAAATACATATGACACGTGCAGAACCACAGGGCACGTGTCAACATCAAATATAACCATGCCGATAGTAAGGTTACTTAGCTGGCTAGCTTAAGTCGTTGTCACGAATATATCTTTAATGAGAGTTCGATTCCGTCCTTTCAAATCCGAGTCAACCTATATGAGCCCATGACATTAGTTTCGAGTTTGAATTCTACAATATTATTTCTCTAATTTACATTGGTCCATTGTTAGAAGTCTTGAAATGTTATATATCTATAATTATATATTTATTAAAAATCTCATTTTTCATTGTTACTATTGTATAAAAAGTAATACTGGTAAATTATTCTGAGCTTTACTATTCTCTGTATTTACCAGTATGTATTTACCCGTCTGTATTTACTTTTTCCCTCTATATTTAGTTTCTGGTTTTTAATTCCCTAATCTCTCTTTTTTTATCTGTTGCCTTCTAATTCTGGATCTCTATTTCCAAATCTTTGCCTTTTTAATTCTGTTATCATGTATTCCAAATTTACAAGGGATCTCTATTTCCAAATCTTTCCCTCAGTGTTTCCTATTTCCTTATCGCATTGTTTCCTATTCATAAGTTTTATTGGCCATTCTATCTTTAATCTATTCATTTGGCTGGCTGCCTGATAAAAATTTAATCTAATATTACTAATCTGACCTGATTTACTAGAATCGTATAAATAATTGATTTACTAGAATCGTATAAATAATTGACATTTAGTTTCTAACTGAAAGCTAGATCAGTGTAATAATTCAATGAAGATCTAACTATAATTGGTTGTAATTTCTAAAAAAAATAGGATAAAAGAGAAGGAAGATTTAATATATATATATATATATATATTGATTAGATCTATCTTCACATCTCCGTTAAAGGTCATTCTCATTTTTTTTTTCTCAAGTAAATCTGACTATTATTGATTTTCTGTTTCTTTTTGCAATAACTGTTACCTTCTGGCGTAAGGATGGGTTGAGGAGAGATAATTGTGGGAAGGGATGAGAGGTTGGTGAAGAGAAGTGGGGAAATATTGTTTTTTTTTCTTCTTTATTTATTTATTAATTATTATTATTTTAACTATTTTTATTTGTTTATTTGTTTATTTATTTTTTTGGACTATTACAGAAAAATTTCTAAATCCCACTTCCCCACACAAAGTTGCCACTAAAAAGCTCAAGAAAAACCATGAAGTTATAATCTAAGAGTTACCCGAGTTTGTCATATCTAACCTATCCCATTTAATTCTTGCACTTTCAAGGAGGATTTCTTGTGAAGACCACTGTAACGACCCGAAATTTTCTGCTCAATTTAAGGTCGCTACTATATACGTACCATAAATATTGAATACAGAAGACTTCATTTAAATTCCATAAAACATAATCTTTATCTTAAAACACAACCATGGACTTACGTGTTTCGAAAACATCTTTAAAACGATATAACAAAAAACCCGAAATAAAATAAATAAGCGTTTAAGTTTAAAGCATCCTATTCTAGCCTAAGTCTAAGAAAATAAATACCACTATCTTATGCATGTGCCATGGTCTCGAGTTGCGATGCCGTCATCAGCCATACAGGAATGTCTTGCCTTAACCTGAAAAAGTAGTAGCAATACTCAGTAAGTTACCCCAGGGTTAAATGCAACAATCACATGCAAATGAGATGATGAGACCTATCTTTCAATCTATCTTCCTACGGTGCTGTTCTAACCGGTAAATTTGGACGTGTACCATATACTCTACACACAGCCCATACGTGCGAGTACGGGCTCACCAGCCAGTTCGCACACTGTTGGTCCACTTTTCTTGTCGGGCGAGCATACTTTGGGAGCTCCTTAGGTCGGACACCCGTTAGAACTAGTAACCGTCACGGCAGCGCTATGCAAAACATAACGATCGTTGTCCTGCCATTGGATGTACGCGTCCGTACCCTTGTTTTGGAATAGGGGTATCCTCCAAATGCATGAGCACATATAATGCATAAGGTCCCCAATATTTATACTTTTATCATTAATGAATATAACCCCGCTATCATCTTTCATGCTTAACATGTCATTTCTCATTTTTAGTCTACGTATCATACATAATCATAACGGGGTTACATTTCATTTCATTTTTCGTGATATCATGTCATTCATAACATGTTGTATACATACAATTTAGAAAACATAACATAATGCTCCATGCTTTTAACATGTCATTTCATAACGTGGAATTCATACAACAATTACTTCAATGGTCACACAAAACAATCTAAACATGACATATCACATCACAATATATCATATCATAAACATTGAATATCGTAAACACTTCGTGGTCATATTGTTCCCTAACTTATCATAGCCTTAACGTTCTTATACCTATCACAGTCATATTGTTACATGAACGTACCTTAGTCATATCATCACAGGAACGTATCCTAACGCTATCGTTCTATCAATCTATCATAAACCTATCCCTTTCTACCCATATCCTAACCATATTCTTTCAACAATCTCTTCTATCCATAGCACTCTGGTACGTAATCTAACCTTAACGTTTCATGAATAAATCTTACAACTATCATTACATTTTGTTTTATGCATCCTTCTCGTATCCTATCTCAAACATATCCTTGAACAAATCGTACCACAATTATTATCATACAATTCACATATTATAATATAACATAAACATAATATAAGCATACCGATTCACAGATAATTGTCGATTGTAAGGCTACTTACCTAGCTAGCTTAAGTCATTGTCACAAATATATCTTTAATGAAAGTTTGATTTCGTCCTTTGAAATCCGAGTCAACCTACGTGAGCCCATGACATCAGTTTCAAGTTTGAACTCTACAAAATTATTTCTCTAATTTACATTGATCCATGGTTAAAAGTCATGAAATGTTATATATCTATAATCATATTTTTATTAAAAATCTTATTTTCCATGGTTACTGTTGTATAAAAAAAAGTAGATACAACTATTTCAAGTTATTCTGGCCTTTACTATTCTATGGATTTCTCTGGATTTACCCTATATTTACCTTTTTCTCTATATTTAGTCTGTAGTTTTTAATTCCTTATTCTTTTTCTTTCTTTCTTTTTTTTTTGTATGGGTTACCTTTTAATTCAGTTCTCATGCATTCCAAATTTTTAGTGGATCTCTGTTTCCAAACCTTTCCTTATCCCAGTGTTCTTGTTCATAAATTTTATTGGTCATTCTATTTTTAATCTATTAATTTGACTACTAATATACATTTAATCTAATATTATTAATCTGATGTGATTTACTAGCATTTGTATAAATGATTGACATTTAGTTTCTAACTCAAAGCTACACCATTGTAATAATTCAATGAAGATCTAACTATCATTGGCGGTCATTTCTAAAAAAAATAGGATAAAAGAAAATGAAGATTTAATATATACCTGATTTAATATATACCTTATTAATCAGATCTATCTTCACGTAAATCTCCGGTGAATCTCAACTAGGTAAAGGTCATTCTCATTTTTTTCCCCTTAAGTAAATCTCACCATTATTTTTTTTCTAATTCTTTTTTTGCAGTACCTATTACTTTCTGGTGTAAAGACAAAATGAAGAGAGGTAATAAGGACGGAATGAAGAGAGATAATTGTGGGGACGGATGAGACGTTAGTGGAGAGAAGTAGGGAAAGGTTGTTTTAGTACTGAAATTGGATGGGTACTATGATCATTGGGTAATGCTCATGGAAAACTTTTTTAGTACTGGGTTTGATGGAGAATGGGATTCCCGCAACAATAGGACACATCATTTTAACAGATACCCAGAAAAAGCACATTGAAGATCATAAATTGCAAGATTTGAAACCAAAGAATTATCTATTTCAAGCATTAGATCGTTCGATCTTGGAGACAACCCTCAACAAGGATACAGCAAAAAAAAAAAAAAAAAAAAAA